>NW_015540908.1:509378-510009 GCF_001515605.1 Sinocyclocheilus anshuiensis
ATATATATATTATTTTTTTTTTGTCCTTACTGGAACTTGACAGATTTGATTGTTATTATAGTAAAAGATAAAGATTTGTTTGGAACCAGGGTTATATAGTTAAACTAAAGCTAAAACAAAATAAAACAAAATGTTAATGGAAATCAATTTAAAAAAAATCTTGTTTTATTTCAGCTACATTTCTCAACATTTCTCATTTTAATTTAGTACTCAATGTGCTGAAATAACTAATAACTAAATAAACTAATAAATAAACTAATCGAGGCTCTTCTGCTGAACCATGCTCACAGCTTGAGCTTGAAAATGGCCCATTGGTTGCCATTCGTTTTAGTCTCATGCACTGCAGCAAAGAAATCTGCAGCTAAAGAACCAAAGGTAATGCAGAAAAAAATGCAGCAAAAGAAGTCTGCACTGCCTCATCACGTGTGCTGCGCATGAAACCCCATCTGCTCACTCACATACTGGATGTACAGTGACGACAGCTCTGTCGTTGTACTTGGATTATAGGAAGCAATGTTGCTAAATTTATAAATTGTGAAAAGGTTTGCTGTGTTACACTATTAGTTAAAGAATAGTTGATCCTAAAATCCTGTCATCATTCACTCAACACACTGTTATTTTATATATACAG
>NW_015540908.1:510395-526653 GCF_001515605.1 Sinocyclocheilus anshuiensis
GTTAATGGAAATCAATTTAAAAAAAATCTTGTTTTATTTCAGCTACATTTCTCAACATTTCTCATTTTAATTTAGTACTCAATGTGCTGAAATAACTAATAACTAAATAAACTAATAAATAAACTAATAAATAAAAATGTATTTACTAATAAATAAATAAAAAAATAAAAAAAATAAAATGGCAAACAACAAAATCACTAAAACTTTAACTAAAATTAAATAGAAAACAGAAAATGTTTAAAATATAAAAAAATCCTGCAATATTTATCAATGGTACTAAAATAACACTGATTTGAATGTGTTTGCAACAACATGAGGGTGAATAAATGATCACAGAACTCTCAGTTTTCTGTGAACTGTAGCTTTAAGGATTTTCAAGCGAGCTGCAGAGATTTGAGTGTTTTGCAGCAGTGCATGTTGATATAGCTGATATAGATATAGTTAATATTGATAGCTGCATGATAAATACCTGAGGAAGCCCAGTCTGTCTGTGTTTTTATTATTGAAGCTGAGATCTGACTCAACGAGGTTTTATAAACCTACTGTACAATGATTGAGTGGCTGATTTAGAAAAGAAGGAGAAAGCTTCAGAATTTAATTTAAACTCTGTCACTCAGTAAATCATTTGACACAGATCTTTTTTTGACATGAGTAAAACGCAAATCAATCACTTTGAATTCAGGTTTTTTTTCCTCTCTTAACAAGAGACATGCATGTTTGTGTTTAGAGTCCCTGCTCGAGCTGCCCAGTTTTGGAGTCTTAACTGTTTCAGATGCCCAGAAAATATCATTTGGTCAAAATCATGTTGTTCCAAACTTAAACACAAAATTAGGTGTAGGCAGCATGTCTAAGCTTCTGTTTTTATCCTGTACAAGAACACTGGATCTAGATGTATACTGCCAAGCTCTAAAAAGAACATAAATGTACCAGAGAATTTCAAGTGACATTTCCAAATGACAAGTCAGTTGGAATATATAGGACTTGGATTGGATTGGCATTACCATTAACTTTCCTTGAATGGAATAAAATGTAGAAGCTCAGCCTTTTTTAATATTTTTTTAACGTAAAAAATATACATGAGGATAGATGAATTATGACAAAATGTTGTCAACAAAATGACCAAAAGTGGAAATTCTAGGTGCGTGATTTTGTCCTCCAAACTAATAAAACACAAACCTGCTGACAATTTAACCAATTCAACTAAATCACGCAGTCACCTGTCAAAAAAAGTTCAACGTCCAGAAAAATCATGGATGAATCTGATCGCATCAAACGGTAATCAGGATGTGCTACAAACACAATGCTACAGTTAAGATCGGGGTTGTAAGTTTAGTGTTTGTTTGTGAGGAATGAAATCTTCAGAATTGACTGCAGAGTTGGATTTTCTTTCTGCAGGGATGTGTTTTTTTATTTTTATGTGTGACTCTCATAAACTGATCTTTGCTTTTTCTCCATCCTCAGACTCAGCGTCATGTGAATGACCTGTATGAAGATCTCCGAGATGGACATAACCTGATCTCCCTTCTGGAGGTCCTCTCCGGAGAGACGCTGGTGAGTGTAACCTAACTTCTTCCTCCACTAATGCAGCTAAACAGCCAGTCAAGAGAAGACCATCTCTAACCCCAGTCTACCTCTCCACCTCCAACCTTGCCCTCAGCCTTCACACAAATCCAAAGTCCTGATCCAGATCTCCAGGTCAACGAAGACATGTTAATGGGTGATGCCTTGGAATACGTCTCTAAATTCGAAACACGTTTTGTTGAATCACACCCAAAACACTGGGTTCAGATATTCCAGGCAAATTCTCGACTTCTTCCCATCAAACTGCTTCATTTCTTGGCTTTAGCTCAGACATTAACGTCACTCTTCGGCTTTTCTTTTGAATCTGTGTGGCTCCTCCTTGACTCTTTCTCTGTCTTTCATCCCACCGTCTCTTTGCTGACCTTTGCCCTTTGACTTCTGTCTGCTCTCTTTGCACTTCTCTTGCTGGTCAAGCCGAGGGAGCGGGACGTTGTGCGGAGCGTGCGGTTGGTGAGTGATGCAGATGCTTCATTGGCATGGGTCACTCACTGTGGCTGGCCTGCGCATGATGTCACGTCCACCAGTCTTGCTGTAGTCTTGTTTTCATTTGTTATTAGAGTTACTTCAATGCTACTGTATGTCTCACGACGATAAAATGCTAGGTATCTCAGCTGATTAAAGTGCCCCTATTATGAGTAATGAAAGGTCCATATTTTGGTTTTGAGAGTCCCCAACAACAGGTTGACATGCATGCAAGGTCAAAAAACACTTTAATTGTCTTAAAATATGCATTTATTTTTATCTTATTTGCTCAATGACTCCCAAACGATTCGCTCAATGATTCATTTTTTCAAACCCCTCCTTTGCGTGACGCTAATCTGCAGTGATTGGTCCGATTGGTCTCATTTTCATTTCATCTCGCCTGTGATGCCTGATAAAGCAGCGTTTGTGAGCGCAGTGCTGCTTTGTGGACAATATGCTAATGTTTCATGTTGACCTCAAGATGAAACGGCTTGGGATTCGTTTTAAAAACGACTCGTTTCAATGATTCAGAGTCGACTCTTTCTTTTGAGAGACAATAACTCTATGCACGGGGTACTTTTAGATTTAAAACTTTGCAGGATGTTTTCATTCACTTAGAGCTGTGTTACACACTGCATGAAAGGTCATTAAAAAAAAAAATCCATAGTAGGGGCACTTTAAAATAAAGATTACAGGGTAATTATTCAGCAGGTTGGTAGCTAAATGCTGAAAGACTTCATTAAAAATTCTAAATTTAAAGATTTAAAAGATGCGTTTGCAAAAAAACATTACTGTCTTAAGCATGTTTTTTCTTCTAATTTGTTGGGACTTTTATTTTGAAAGTTTACTATTAGGAATAGCATTACAGTAGCAGTTTCATTTACTCTTATACAACAATATTGAAAGACTTGTTTAAGATTTATAAATAAAAAAGATTTAAGATCAAAAACAGCATTGCTGTCTTAATAAAGCATGTTTTTGCTTCTAATTTGAGGGACTTTTATTCTGAAATTTGACTGTTCTAAATAACATTATAGTAGCCTCCGCTTGCGCATGACTGATGCTGTTTCTCTTTATGACACCATCTATCTGAACCTCGTCACAGTTTGGGTGTGTGACCGATATAGCGAATTAATGATATCTAAGTGACTGCCAAATAAATCCACATTTATTGTGAAGCAATATATAACTGATTATAAGTTGTGCAAGACATGCTTTTTTAAGTTAAAGTTGTTCAGGTCACAAAATGATGTCTGCAAACTCTTGGAGTGTGTTTGGGGAGTCAAATGTTTTGGGTTGTTTCCTATAATACAGAAAGTTTTTTTTTAGCATTCAGTAGTTATTTAGCATTCATCCACAATATTATACCACATTACGTCCCTAAAGCGACAAGACCATCACTTCTGTCAAATAAGCTTAAAGACCCCATGAAGTGACTCAACATGCATTTTATTTATTTGTTTGTTTAATTTTAATTTTTTTGCATGATCTGTGTTGACGTATTGAAACAGGAAATTGGGGCTTGGCATATCAAAGCAGGTATTATTTATTTAGGGAACATGCTCATTCTTGCGTGGAGCTTATTGGACACAAATTTGTATATGTTCCTGATCACAACATGAATCAGAATATCAAAAATGTATATTTTAAATGCAGATTTAGTTTTTCTGTCACCTAGCATACAGATGTCCTCAATGCTAGCAGGCATAGACTAAACATTTTGATTTCATGGGGTCTTTAATGTCTTTTCTTTGCATTATTAGTGTTCATAAATATTGTAGCCTCACAGCCAGGTCCTCCTTGTTCTTCATTATTTCTTCATTTAGACCTTCCAAAGAAGTTTCTCTGGGCACTCAAGGACACGTCTCAGTCTCGTCTCTTCTTTAAACAATGTTATGTGTCTTATTCCCCCTCTGTCTGTCTCCACAGCCTCGTGAGAGAGGACGCATGCGATTCCACAAACTGCCGAATGTGCAGATAGCACTGGATTTCCTCAGACACCGGCAGGTACGAGAACAACACAACTTACAAACTACATTAAAAGGATAGTATGTCCAAAAATTATAGTTCTGTCATGACAACTCTCGGAGGGATTGGCATGGTAATGTACATGACAATGTTAATGTATTTGGTCTTGGCGGAATAGATCTGCTACGCTGCTTCTGCGGCAGAGCAAGTACCGAGACTTGCTACTGCCAATACATCCACAACATGCTGCTGTGAGCATGTAAGAAATACTGCTGCTGCAAATATAACATACATGAAATACCCCCCATATAGCATACATGAATCACCTCGTAGCAGATCTATACAGGTGGAGCTGGGGAAGGTGGAGGGTTTCTGAAGCAAGCTGCAACTGCTACGGCAAGCACTAGTCATATATTTGAATGTTGAGCAGCGAGCTCATTGGCTACCGATACAGGAAAGAACCAATAAACTGCAGAATGTGCAGATAGCACTGGATTTCCTCAGACACCGGCAGGTACGAGAACAACACAACTTACAAACTACATTAAAAGGATAGTATGTCCAAAAATTATAGTTCTGTCATGACAACTCTCGGAGGGATTGGCATGGTAATGTACATGACAATGTTAATGTATTTGACTGCTACGGCAAGCACTAGTCATATATTTGAATGTTGAGCAGCGAGCTCATTGGCTACCGATACAGGAAAGAACCAATCAGCTGTGCCATGTGATAATGATGTCATTAGGTCAGATTGAGTTAGACCTATCAGACTGCACCATCTAGAGTTTCATGCCAGAACTCTGTATTTGTCCTTACTGTCCTTATTCAACCTCGTTGGTTTCCAAACCTGTGTATTTTCTTTCATCCGTGGATTATCAAAGGAGATGTTTAGCAGAATGTCCAAGCTGCTTTCTTACATGAAGTTAAAGTTAATTGGAACCGCTGTCTGGTCACAACAAAACTGACCATCAAAGCATTAGAAAAAGCCATCTAGAAAATGTGTGTATCTTCAGTCGTCTTAGTGGGGAAAAGAGCAGCATAGACATTTTGCTTTAAGTGCCTCCTTGAGTGTTTTCATGGAAAAAGCAAATCATAGAGTATTGAGACAGTGTCTCAAATGTGAAATGCTGTCCTTCTCTGTAAATCACAGGTCAAGCTGGTGAATATCAGGAACGATGACATTGCAGACGGGAACCCAAAGCTGACGCTGGGTCTCATATGGACCATCATCCTGCACTTCCAGGTCTCCTGTTCTGTCAGTGTTGAGTTCCCGTACCATTTACCTCCTCCTCCTCCTGGGCTCCTGATCAGTTTGATCAATCACTTCAGTCTGGGTCAATCACTGGTTCATTTAATTCTTTGGGTGTCATCGGTTTCCAATCAAACATCAATAGGGTCAATCGTTTTTGCTTCAGACCAGTATCTGCCTCATGCAATAACATGCTTTTTTTTTTTTAATAATCTCCTTTAATCAGGAATATCCATTATGATCAACCACAACAGTCGTAGAATGTTAAAATGATGCAGTTTGTTTGATTCTCTACATAAATCTGTTCAGTGTCTTAGGCGCCATGAGGAATTGAGAGACTTTGATCTAATCTAATTTCATAATCTAATATCCATGCTGTTTTGTAGATCTGAATTATGTGAATCTGTTGTTCAAGGTGTTCAATTACAACCACACCCTGATTTATTCCACCTCAAACAATTAAACTACAGCTGCCAGGAGACTGTCACACATTCAGCCGATGTGTCCTTCCATTGTTTGAGGGAATTTAATTTCTTTGGATTGATCAAATAAGTTGGCAGGACTTCTGGTTCATTCAACAGCGACACAGAGGTATATGTAGAGATGTGGCGTATGAACTTCTGCCCACCTCCTCAAGAAATAAAAGAGCTTTCTCTTTATGGAGGTAGCCTGACCGAAAATAGTCTCGTGACCAGGGTTTCTTCTGCTTGAAATTTCTGCTTCTGCTTGAAATTTTATTGAGGTTTTGCAACCTCCCATGAGCTTGTCTTCTATCCTGACTGACATTAAAAATGATTCAATGATTGTTTAAATAAGTATAGAAAAACACTATTTCTAAAAGATTTCCTCAAAATTAAGTTTACAGTAGTTTAAGTCTAGAGTGTTTCATCCCTTTTCCTTAGCCTCTTTATCATGTTCTATTGAGTTTCCCCAAATTCTAAACAGAATCCTGCATTAAACATCAAGCTGGCACTTATGTAATTTATTTATTTTATTTAATTTTTTTGTGAAATGTTGGGACACATGAAACCCATGAACCCAGGACCGTCCAGGATAATCTGGGACATTTAGTCACCATAATTTGTTAAAATCGAAGCCTTAAAACAGTGTTTGTGAGTAACTAAAAGCAACTGTACTACATCGGTCAATGTTGCCAGAAGTATATCTTTTGTCCTTTTTTGTAGTCAAATACATACAGTATCTAGTTTAATGCTTGTTTTATTAACTACGAGTAATCTAAAAATGCACGTTTTCTATTTGAGATCCTCATTGTTGTTTGGCAGATACTGTTGTTTAAATGCTTCAAACTGAGCAGCTTATAGCTCGGCAAGCTGCAGTTTAAATATATAGCTTACCCAACACTGACAGTGAACCAATTTCCAAGCTTGGATTTTTCTTTAATGAACTGCGTTGTTTTTGCTGCACTTGTTCATGGATTAAGTCTAATGACGGGTCTCAGAGGGGTTTTAGGAGGTCAATGGTATTCAGTGGGGCTGAGTTTGTTTGTAGTGCATGACTGAAATTTGTGTGAGAAATCAACCACTTTGATTATTTATTGATTTGCATATGATGAACATATGGCTACTGCTGCCACATGTTATTAAATCCATGCAACTCATTTTTCTGGGCTGGCAGATTTCAGATATCCAGGTGAACGGTCAGTCAGATGATATGTCAGCGAAGGAGAAGCTGCTCCTCTGGTCTCAGCGGATGGTGGAGGGTTACTCTGGTATCCGCTGCGATAACTTCACCACTAGCTGGAGGGACGGAAAGCTCTTCAACGCTGTTATACACAAACATGAGTAAGTGCCTCTGTACTACATCTCAAGATTGGGGTTTGGCTTGTAAAAGTCTAAAGTAGTAGTAGTCACCAGTGCATTGTCACAGAATTCATCCTTTTTTTTTTTGGTGTTTCCTGATATTTTCTTGAAATGTTTATCAATAGTCTGATAGTTACTCAAAATACAGCTTTCTTTTAGCAATGTTGGAATATAGAAACGCTTCACTCTTGATCAAACTTGTCCTTGATGCCATGGAGTGAAATGTTCTGATATGAATTCAGCGCATATTTCTGTGGAGATAAATGCCCTGAGCACAGATGTGTCAAATCAGCGCTGTGCACACCACTGACGGTTTATTCTTGTGGAGTTTAATCAGCCTTTGAAGTTTGAATATTTTAAACTAAAGGTCTTTTTGGTAACACTTTACCTTTATATATATATATATATATATATATAAAATGCATTGTAAAAGTTTTAATGCATTAATAATGCCTTGTAATGCACTTAACAATGAATTGCATGATCTCATTAATAATGTAATCACAGCTATAATACATTACAATATTTATCTATTTATTGTTTCACCTTTAGAAAGTATAATGCATTACAACTCATAACAAACAAACCTTCAAATATTATAATGCATTTTCATTTTGGTTGCAATTAATTATGAAAAAAAAATGTAATGCATTACAACATGCATTATGAAAACTTTTATAATGCCTTTCACATAAAGCCTTTAAGTGTTATTGACATTTCTTTTTTGATGAATACAAAAGGAGATATCATGCAGAGTTTATGAGTAGCTCTTGAATATAAAGTGGTATATGGTTATAATGGGCTGTCGAGCTCAAGAAACAGTTATGAGATGTACTAGATGCACTGTGACACATCATTTTCAAATGTATGCGAATGTAAATGAGATTTGAGAACTATAGCAGAGGACGACTAGATAAAAAAGTTTGTCCAGACAAAGTTTATGTTGGCTTGACAAAGTCTCACTAGAAAGTAGATTTAATAGATTTAAGTCAGGATGTTTTAAGTAAGAAGATGTAAAAGTCAGTAAGTAGCAGTTTTAAAAGCTAAAATAGATTAATGCAATTTTAGTTTTTGGAGCTTGGTGACCCAAACTGATTTTATTGCATGGGAAAGAGTAGCATGTAGACTATTAAAAATATCTTCTTTTGTGTTCCACATGGGTTTGGAACGATATGAGCATCAATTAAATCAATGATACAGTTTTTTGTAAGCGGGAAACAACCGTCTACACATGCCACATAGATCCAGGCCAAATGAAAGCTGTTTTTCTGTAATGAGGGTGTGTTCTGTATGCAGACGCGAGGACAAAAGAGAGCAAGAAGAGAATGAATGAGAAAATAGTTTTATAAGAAATGTACAATGAAGGCTGAAAGACAAATACCGTGAGGTGTGGTGCCTGTCGGAGTGGAGACAGGCCTCCCCGCAGGGCAGCTTTTCTGAAACGTTGACATGTACCTGCAAAGCGTGGGAACGCCCAACTGACCCTGACACGAAGAGAGAGGATTTGATGCTTTTGTCAGCCAGGAACACCCATAGGATTTGTCAGATCTGCCTCCTTTCAGAAATGAGGAAGAGGCTTTTACAGGCAGCACCTGCATGACAGAAAACAACACTGCAAGTACAGTTTGCTTTCTTTTTTGGAGCTCTCTGGAAACACATTTTGAGAAACTGAAGAGTAACTAGAGGAGATATTGATTTTTGGAATTGCAAGAACTGTATGCTGTATTTGGAATTGCCTTGCGTGCAAGCACATTTTGGGCCACGATGATGCTCAACTTGAAGAGGCGTCTGTCATTTAAGAAGCGTCGGGCCAGCTCCAGCAGCACTATGGCTTCTGCGAGTGACGTGGAGGACCATGTGGTCATGCTGTGCGAGGATATTCCCTCCGAGAGTTCCCTGGACTCCGGCCGTGGCTCCCAGAGTCCAGGCGCTCGCTCCAGCGGAGACTCTCAGACGGGATACGGGCCGGACTGGAGCTCAGTGGGCTATTTACCAGAGAGAGACCTGAGGCAGATCCATGGAGGCTTCGGGACGGACGATCGGAGCATGGTGGCAGACGTTCAATACCACGCTGGAGAATTTTATGCCATGCCTTCCAGCATACATTTCACAGAGATGCCTGGGTGCTTGCTTCATTTATCACACTTTAACACTTTTTATGGTGGTTTCGATGCTTTAATAATTCGGTGTAAATGTGTATAGTTTGTTCGCCCTCTGTTGTTTGGAGCCGCTCCCATCTCTGGGTATTCATGGCATGTGAGTTATGGCTCCATCCCTCAGGAGACAGATGTTATTTGGATTTATGGAGCAGGTGGTCACTTCAACTGCGTCTCTGAACTCATTATATCCTCTAGTATCAAGCAACATTTATACTTATTATATTGTGCAATATTCAAATCCACTGACTCCATAGAAGCAAAATGTTCTCATTCTGATTTCATTAAACATTTTTGTTTTGGTGACACTGTACCGTAAGGTTCAATTTGTTAACATTAACTACATTAGTTGCACAAACTAAAACTGAAATATACTTCATGAGCATTTATTAATCTTAGTTCATGTTCAATATTTAATAATACATTATTGAAATCAAAAGTTGTATCTGTTAATGTTTTTGATGGACCGGAGGTAACATGAACTGTAACTAATATATTGGTATTGTTTAGTTAATGTTAGGCATAATGTGATCTTATCGTAAAGTGTTTGCATTTTTTATGCATTGGATTGCATTTGCAATGCATGTTTTTGTTCAGTGATCCAGTGATTTAACTTTTTACAGTATGCTGCATTTATTACACACTTCCTGAGGCTGATGGTTTTGTTTCTCTTGATTTCACCAGGCCCAGGTTTATTGACATGGGGAAGGTGTACCGCCAATCCAATCTGGAGAACCTGGAACAGGCCTTTTCAGTGGCAGAGCGAGAGCTTGGGGTCACACGACTGCTTGACCCAGAGGGTAATGTTAAATTTAAGAAAGTTATTAGATATTAACACCTAGTACTGGAGCTAAATCCTGATTAAATGTAACACGGTAGGTTGATCTTTCTTTGTGTTTACAATCCTTTGACATTTGAAAAGTGTCAAAAGTATGTGACCCCCTTTGACTTTACATGACTATTACAGTGTTTATTATGCCTGGTTTATCCATCCACATAATTATGTTTTTTATGTTTTTTAAAATGCTTGTGCCCTTGTCTTTATTAAAAACGTTAACTTATTTGATTTGATTTGCGCAAGATTGCAGCAATTAGCAAACGAAAACAGTCAAACTAAACTAATCAATTCCTGATGGACAAAATTGATTTTTTGTTTTTTTACATTTTACCTGTTTAACATCACAACAGAGAAAAAAATATATATTCACAGTTTGCCTTTCATGTTGATTAAATCCAAATTGTTTGATTGAAATTTGATCTGATCTTCCATGAAGTTGCAGTAGACAAATGCAGTCTGCTTAAACAAAGCATCTCTTTTTCATCTCTTTATTGAACATGCTGAATGAAACGATGAACGCTTATTAATCTACAATTCTTTTCATTGCAGATGTGGATGTGCCTCATCCTGATGAGAAGTCCATCATCACCTATGTGTCCTCCCTTTACGACGCTATGCCCCGTATCCCAGACGTCCAGGACGGCGTCAAAGCCAATGTGAGTATTTCCCTCATCATTTCAATATGACGTAATTTCCACTTAACAACCCAGTTCCAGACTTAGGCAGTCAGCACATAGTCCAGTTAATATGCCGTCGAACCAAATCTAATAAAACTATATGAATGAGGTTACTTAAGGTTTCCTGCCTGTGAAAATTCCCACACTACTACTGAATAGCATCAGTGTCCAGTCTCTCTGACAATGACAAGATGATCGTCATGTACTCAGAAACGCATTCCAGACCTCATGATTTTATTTCATTCGTGCAACACAAAAGGAGAAGTTTAGCAGAATGTTCATGCTGCTCTTTTCAATACAGTTACAGTGAATGGGGACCAAAGGTGCGGTCACATTTACTGTTGCTCAGAGAAATTTCATGAGCAAAATCCAGTTACTTCAATAGAAATCCAAACAATCTGGAGTTTTGTGTGAAGACGAAACGTTCCCCACACAGGTTGTGCTCATGCAAAGTTGGTTATGCAAAATCATCAACAGAAAGATGCTTGGTTTGAAAGTGACTTTTGTGCATTCTGTGCTTCATACTTCTCTGCTCTATTAACAGTAGACAATGGATTATTTGGACTATATTCCAAGATGTCTCTTTAAAAAAAGATGAAGAACCATTTTTGGTTCCCTAAGGAATCATTCAGTGAACAGTTCTTAAAAGAACCATTTTTGTTCTTAGAGTGAAGAATATTTTAATAATCTAAAGAACCTTTTTCCAGTACAAAGAACTTTTTGTGCAATGAAAAGGTTCCATGGATGTTGAAGTTTCTTCTTGGAACCATCAATGCCAACAAATAACCTTTTACCTTTTAACAGTGTAAAAAAGCTTTGTTAAGAAAAGGCACAAAATTAAATGAACATTTATCCTTTACAAATTCATTTGCAAGCATTCAAGTATGGTGAATCATGACCCTTTTTGACCCTCTTTGGGGTTACAAAATGACAGAAGGCTCCTCTTCCACGTCCTTGTTTACACCTTTAAGGAGGATAAAAGGTTAAGAATATAAACTTGAAGAGGTAATAGATGTTGTGTGATCTGGATCTCTGCCATCTGCGCTTATATAACAGCATCCAGCTGCTGTCAGAGGCAGTTTATTTCATTCCTCCTTCACTCCATCAGCATCTGTTATGAGAAGAGAGTTAGATGATCTGTGAGCTGTGTCACAAACTATCGATAAATAAGCCCCTGTATTTGATTCGTCCCTCCCTTCATATGCTGTTTTCAGACAAGGCTACGACTGTTGACACCTAATTGAGTGAATGTGGTAAGTGACTTAGTGGCAAAAGAGCTTTCCTGTTCCTTTCTGAATAGTTTTTGTGTGGTTTTGTTCCCGGCTGCAGGAGCTGGAGCTGCGCTGGCAGGAGTATTACGAGCTGGTCACCGTTCTTCTCCAGTGGATCAGACATCATGTACTCATCTTCGAGGAGAGGAAGTTTCCCAGCAGCTATGAGGAGGTCGAGGTGAGTCTGCTGTTGTGTGGTCTGGGTTGCTACTAGTTACACTGTTTGAATTCAGTTATTGAATGAATTGCAGTCTTCATTATCTGTCTGTGAGTTGCACATTGTTTTGTGTTGAATTATCTGGGTCACTGTCCTTTAAAGGACCAGATAAATTAGACACTAGAATATGCTGTGATTTGGAGACTGCATAGAATGCTCGAGTTCTAACTAGTTTAACCAGCAAAATCCATGCTGGTCGACCAGCTTCACACAATAGGTTTTGATGGTCAGCAACTTGGTAACTAGCATAGAATTTTTATTTTGTATTATTTTATTTTACAGTTTTATTGCATTTAGTATTATTACAAATGTATTATATTTATTATTATTTTGCATTTATTCTTTTTTTTATTTGATTATTTAATAGTCATTTATTTTATGTGACATTTCACGGTTCAAACAAATATATTTGCATTTTTTATTTTATTTTATTTAAGTATTTCCTGCAGCAGTGCATTACTGTTTTTACCAAAGTTATGTAAATTAGGCTGCGTCTAGTTTTATTAATTGTATTTCATGTGAATTTATCTTTTTAAGTAACTCTTAATTAGATCCTTATTGTTTTGTGTGAGATAAAATATAGCACTTATTGAAAAAATAAAGCCATCTATATCTCTTTATTATGGAAGCCCGTTTCCGCCACTAAATAAAAAATAAAACAAGGTAATTGCGACTTTTTATCTCACAATTCTGACTTTTTTTTCTCAGAATTGCGAGTTATAAAGTCAGAATTGTGAGTTATAAAGTCAGAATTGCGAGTTAAAAAGTCACAATTGCGAGTTAAAGTCCGAATTGCGTGATATAAACTTGCAATTGCGAGTTATAAAGTCAGAATTGCGAGTCATAAAGTCAAAATTGCGTGATATAAAGTCAGAATTGTGAATTATAGTCAAAATTGCTAGTTATAAAGTCAGAATTGCGAGTTATAAAGTCAGAATTGCGTGATATAAACTCGCAATTGCGAGTTATAGCTAAAATTGCGAGTTATAAAATGAATTGCGAGTTATAAAGTAAAAATTGCGAGTTATAAAGTCAGAATTGCGTGATATAAACTCGCAAGTGCGAGTTATGAAATCAGAATTGCGAGTTATAAAGCCAAAATTGCGAGTTATAAAGTCAGAATTGCGTGATATAAACTCGCAAGTGCGAGTTATGAAATCAGAATTGCGAGTTATAAAGCCAAAATTGCGAGTTATAAAGTCAGAATTGCGTGATATAAACTCGCAAGTGCGAGTTATGAAATCAGAATTGCGAGTTATAAAGCCAAAATTGCGAGTTATAAAGTCAGAATTGCGTGATATAAACTCGCAAGTGCGAGTTATGAAATCAGAATTGCGAGTTATAAAGCCAAAATTGCGAGTTATAAAGTCAGAATTGCGTGATATAAACTCGCAAGTGCGAGTTATGAAATCAGAATTGCGAGTTATAAAGCCAAAATTGCGAGTTATAAAGTCAGAATTGCGTGATATAAACTCGCAAGTGCGAGTTATGAAATCAGAATTGCGAGTTATAAAGCCAAAATTGCGAGTTATAAAGTCAGAATTGCGTGATATAAACTCGCAAGTGCGAGTTATGAAATCAGAATTGCGAGTTATAAAGCCAAAATTGCGAGTTATAAAGTCAGAATTGCGTGATATAAACTCGCAAGTGCGAGTTATGAAATCAGAATTGCGAGTTATAAAGCCAAAATTGCGAGTTATAAAGTCAGAATTGCGTGATATAAACTCGCAAGTGCGAGTTATGAAATCAGAATTGCGAGTTATAAAGCCAAAATTGCGAGTTATAAAGTCAGAATTGCGTGATATAAACTCGCAAGTGCGAGTTATGAAATCAGAATTGCGAGTTATAAAGCCAAAATTGCGAGTTATAAAGTCAGAATTGCGTGATATAAACTCGCAAGTGCGAGTTATGAAATCAGAATTGCGAGTTATAAAGCCAAAATTGCGAGTTATAAAGTCAGAATTGCGTGATATAAACTCGCAAGTGCGAGTTATGAAATCAGAATTGCGAGTTATAAAGCCAAAATTGCGAGTTATAAAGTCAGAATTGCGTGATATAAACTCGCAAGTGCGAGTTATGAAATCAGAATTGCGAGTTATAAAGCCAAAATTGCGAGTTATAAAGTCAGAATTGCGTGATATAAACTCGCAAGTGCGAGTTATGAAATCAGAATTGCGAGTTATAAAGCCAAAATTGCGAGTTATAAAGTCAGAATTGCGTGATATAAACTCGCAAGTGCGAGTTATGAAATCAGAATTGCGAGTTATAAAGCCAAAATTGCGAGTTATAAAGTCAGAATTGCGTGATATAAACTCGCAAGTGCGAGTTATGAAATCAGAATTGCGAGTTATAAAGCCAAAATTGCGAGTTATAAAGTCAGAATTGCGTGATATAAACTCGCAAGTGCGAGTTATGAAATCAGAATTGCGAGTTATAAAGCCAAAATTGCGAGTTATAAAGTCAGAATTGCGTGATATAAACTCGCAAGTGCGAGTTATGAAATCAGAATTGCGAGTTATAAAGCCAAAATTGCGAGTTATAAAGTCAGAATTGCGTGATATAAACTCGCAAGTGCGAGTTATGAAATCAGAATTGCGAGTTATAAAGCCAAAATTGCGAGTTATAAAGTCAGAATTGCGTGATATAAACTCGCAAGTGCGAGTTATGAAATCAGAATTGCGAGTTATAAAGCCAAAATTGCGAGTTATAAAGTCAGAATTGCGTGATATAAACTCGCAAGTGCGAGTTATGAAATCAGAATTGCGAGTTATAAAGCCAAAATTGCGAGTTATAAAGTCAGAATTGCGTGATATAAACTCGCAAGTGCGAGTTATGAAATCAGAATTGCGAGTTATAAAGCCAAAATTGCGAGTTATAAAGTCAGAATTGCGTGATATAAACTCGCAAGTGCGAGTTATGAAATCAGAATTGCGAGTTATAAAGCCAAAATTGCGAGTTATAAAGTCAGAATTGCGTGATATAAACTCGCAAGTGCGAGTTATGAAATCAGAATTGCGAGTTATAAAGCCAAAATTGCGAGTTATAAAGTCAGAATTGCGTGATATAAACTCGCAAGTGCGAGTTATGAAATCAGAATTGCGAGTTATAAAGCCAAAATTGCGAGTTATAAAGTCAGAATTGCGTGATATAAACTCGCAAGTGCGAGTTATGAAATCAGAATTGCGAGTTATAAAGCCAAAATTGCGAGTTATAAAGTCAGAATTGCGTGATATAAACTCGCAAGTGCGAGTTATGAAATCAGAATTGCGAGTTATAAAGCCAAAATTGCGAGTTATAAAGTCAGAATTGCGTGATATAAACTCGCAAGTGCGAGTTATGAAATCAGAATTGCGAGTTATAAAGCCAAAATTGCGAGTTATAAAGTCAGAATTGCGTGATATAAACTCGCAAGTGCGAGTTATGAAATCAGAATTGCGAGTTATAAAGCCAAAATTGCGAGTTATAAAGTCAGAATTGCGTGATATAAACTCGCAAGTGCGAGTTATGAAATCAGAATTGCGAGTTATAAAGCCAAAATTGCGAGTTATAAAGTCAGAATTGCGTGATATAAACTCGCAAGTGCGAGTTATGAAATCAGAATTGCGAGTTATAAAGCCAAAATTGCGAGTTATAAAGTCAGAATTGCGTGATATAAACTCGCAAGTGCGAGTTATGAAATCAGAATTGCGAGTTATAAAGCCAAAATTGCGAGTTATAAAGTCAGAATTGCGTGATATAAACTCGCAAGTGCGAGTTATGAAATCAGAATTGCGAGTTATAAAGCCAAAATTGCGAGTTATAAAGTCAGAATTGCGTGATATAAACTCGCAAGTGCGAGTTATGAAATCAGAATTGCGAGTTATAAAGTCAGAATTGCGTTATATAAACTCGCAAGTGCGAGTTATGAAATCAGAATTGCGAGTTATAAAGTCAAAAGGGGAAGTTGTGGCTTAATGGTTAGAGAGTCGGACTTGTAACCCAAAGGTTGCGGGTTCAAGTCTCGTACCGGCAGGGAA
>NW_015540908.1:526663-529540 GCF_001515605.1 Sinocyclocheilus anshuiensis
GAGTTATAAAGTCAAAATTGCGAGTTATAATGTCAATATTGTGAGTTATAAAGTCAAAATTGCGAGTTATATAGTCAGAATTGCGAGTTATAAAGTCTGAATTGCGAGTTATAATGTCAAAATTGCGAGGTATAAAGTCAGAATTGCGAGTTATAAAGTCTGAATTGCGTGATATAAACTCGCAATTGCGAGTTATAAAGTCAAAATTTTGAGTTATAAAGTCAGAATTGCATGTCATGACATGTAACATGTCTTTATGCTTTATTTAAAAAAAAAACGCCTTGTTTTTCATATATTTTAACCTTTATTGTAAGACGCTGTCTCCATTGTCATTTGAATGGCCGGTTGACTTCCTGTTTCTATGATGCCACTCCCTCAGAAATACGCAATGGGCTCAGACTGGTTAGCTGGCCCAGTTTGTTGTGATTCGTTAACTGTGTACTGCACGTTGTCCGGGAACTTCTCTAAAGCCGCACAACATGGCTACATCCCGGGATCGTTACGTCACAAACCCAGAAATTTACATAAACCCCGCCCCCGGGAAAATGCAAAAAAGGGGGCGGGGTTTATGTAACTTTCTGGGTTTGTGACGTAACGATCCCGGGATGTAGTTCGTTGTAGTCCCTACCAGCCATTTTTGTAGGCATTAAACTGCCAGCATTTTAAAAGACGTATCTCCGTTTGAATAACTTTAACGTTTGCCGTAACTTTGCAGACATCGTTTATGCTCAAACAGCAACATTACACACTAACTAACGTTAAAAAAGTGAAATCGCAATCAACCACCCCTTTAAAAAATATACCTGTGATTAACTTGTAGCTTTGCAAACAATGTAAAAGTCGATCCCAACACTGCCAATAGCAGAGAGAGAACCCTATCCTCCTCATCCGATGGCATGTTACTGGAAGAAATCCTTCTTTGCAGAGCATGAGTCATGTCACATGACACCGCATCATGAAGAGCAGCGTTCTGGCTCTGAGCTGCTTTGTCTGAGTTTCTATGGCTGTCTCATCAGCGTTGGGCAGCTGTGTGATACATATCATCCTGATCTGAGAGCAGCTACTTATATTACCTGCTTTGTGAAGCCTATCCTCAATCATGCTAGAGGAATAACAAATGACAAATACTCACTGAACCATCCAGATCTACCTGCTTAGGGTTATCGAGGGTCACGCTTGATATTCCAGCATATGCTGATTACTACGCTGTTACCCCTTAGTGTTATTTTACTGTCAGTGATATGCTATTATAGTTTTTGGTATTATTTTGATATGTTCTGCTTTCATTTTAATCTTAAAGTTTTAGTAACGTGTGTGTCATTTTTAACACTTTACAACAACCTTCCTTAGTTAACCTTAGTTAATGCATTGCACTAGCATTAACTAACAATGAACAATACATTTGTTACAGTATTTATGAATCTTTGTTAATGTTAGTTAATAAAAATACGCCTGTTCATTGTTTGTTCATGTTAGCTCAGGTTCATTAAATAGTAAATATTAAATATGTGTCACACTTTTGTTTGGGGACCAATTCTCTCTATTAACTAACTATTAACCACGATTTTTGCCTCAGTTAACTTAATAGATACAAGTTTAAACATTTTTATTGTTAGTTCTTGTTAACTAATGTAGTTAACTAAGGTTAACTAAGGAAGTTTATTATAAAGTGTTACAGACAGTTCTTTTAGTTTTTAAGTTTTAGTTTTGTTATTTTAGTACTTCAGCTGAAATAAAATAGGTTACAAGGTTCTTTTTCAGTATTTTACGTTTTATTACAGTTAAAGTCTATTTTATTTAAAAGAATGAAGATGTGGTTTTAGTATGGTTTAGTCTTAGTTAATGATAGTAACCCTGTTACTCCCAAATTATTGCACTGTGTTATATGTCTGTGTGTGTTTATTTATTAATTTGCTTGTGTGGTTATATTGCAGATTCTGTGGCGTCAGTTTCTGAAATTGAAAGAAACAGAGCTTCCCGCAAAAGAGTCGGACAAGAGCTGCTCCAAACACCTCTACCAGTCCTTTGAGGTTTGTACACACGATCAGAATACAGTATATTGTGCTACAATCATGGAGATTTAAACATGAAACATGAGATGTGAAAACCTTTTACGTGTTTTAAATCTGTATAATGTTATGTTTCCTCTGTCTTAACATGATTTACCACCATTTCCTCACAGAGCGCGGTCCAAGCTGGTCAGGTTAAGGTTCCTCCTGGTTATCATCCCATTGACGTTGAGAAGGGATGGGGGCGTCTACATGTGGCTATCCTGGAGAGGGAGAGACTGCTCCAGATAGAGTTTGAGAGGTGAGGAAGACGTCTAAAACACAGACCTGTCTTAGTTTGGTCATGGCTTTAAACTGGCAAAAACTGACATTACATCGGCCGTTATAAACACAACGAAGGCCATTCTAGACTAATGAGAGCTGCGTGAGAATGATGCGGTCTCAAAACGTATCACTTCAGCACTTACAATGCATGCATTTTATTGCATTTGATGCAAAATATAAATGATCAATAAGTGGTATCCACAAACAGAGCTTCTCTCTTCACTCTTCTTCTTCATTTTTGCTTCGTGACTTGTAATCAGCTGGTGTTTTGGTGAATTTTAGTTCGTCATAGTATATACGAACAAGTTAAAACACTGTTTGTATGTTTTTTCATCACTTGGTTTATTGTTTAATCATTTAAAACTGTCGTAACCATGAACTATGTTTACTGTTCAATATTCAGCAATAACGAACGCCTGTATGAACTACAGTGTCATATGCGAAGCATTTATACAATCATAACAGAGATCATTTACAGTACATATATACAGTGGGTACGGAAAGTATTCAGACCCCCTTCAATTTTTCACTCTTTGTTATATTG
>NW_015540908.1:529607-537564 GCF_001515605.1 Sinocyclocheilus anshuiensis
ATATATATATATATATATATATATATACACATACATACACACACATACACATATACACATTGGCCAGATCTGTGCCTTGCCACAATTCTGTCTCTGAGCTCTTCAGGCAGTTCCTTTGACCTCATGATTCTCATTTGCTCTGACATGCACTGTGAGCTGTAAGGTCTTATATAGACAGGTGTGTGGCTTTCCTAATCAAGTCCAATCAGTATAATCAAACACAGCTGGACTCAAATGAAGGTGTAGAACCATCTCAAGGATGATCAGAAGAAATGGACAGCACCTGAGTTAAATATATGAGTGTCACAGCAAAGGGTCTGAATACTTAGGACCATGTGATATTTCAGTTTTTCTTTTTTAATAAATCTGCAAAAATGTCAACAATTCTGTGTTTTTCTGTCAATATGGGGTGCTGTGTGTACATTAATGAGGAAAAAAAATTAACTTAAATGATTTTAGCAAATGGCTGCAATATAACAAAGAGTGAAAAATTGAAGGGGGTCTGAATACTTTCCGTACCCACTGTATATCTTAAATGTACTGTAGTAAAAACAGACAACTAAATTATAGCTGTGTTGATGCAAGAAACCTTGAACTGTTTGTCAAATGCTTGAGTTTTTCACAATCAAGGAGAATGGAGCAAAGAGTTTGTGTTTCAGTTTACGTTATAAAACATTAAACAATTTTGGTTTTGCTTAGTGTGATTATTACAGTTTTAATGAATCTGGATTCTGGCTTTTTATAACCTTCCTAGTTATATAGAGACTGATGAATCTGTATTCGTCGCATGAGTGATTTCCAAATAAACGTATTGATTGTTTTCTTCAGTTTCTGTGAAGCAGTGTAGCAAGTTTAGCGATTTCAGTGTCGATGAGCCCGATAAAGGAATGTTGCGATTAAATTCTGACGTAAATGAAATGAAATAGTTATGGATGTCCATCATCTTGAAGGAGAGGGAGTATCATAAACACCAGGACACGTCCCCTGTCACAAGACAATACTTCTTGCTGGACGAGAGTAATATGCAGCACACAGTTTCTTTATGGACTGTGGAATGACTGACCAAGCGCCACAACAACTTCATCCTGGCTGTGGTTTGGTCTGTCTGAGTCCCATGACAGGATTATGACAAGAAAAACATGCTTTTTATGCATTTTGGGGAGAGTCTTGCATGCTGTTGGACTGTAAAAAATGGCCTTTGTGACAGACCCGTATCGTTTAGAGTATTTGCTTCGTCGTGGAAAACTGTGAGTTTCTTGCTTGTTTTGTTTAGTTTTTTGTTTTTTTTCAATTACTTGTAACCAGGTAACCACGTCCGGGTGGTTTTTAATGTCTTACGAAGTAATTCCCCATCATATTTTTCACATTTGTATTATTTTAGTTTCAAAGTTTTTACTGTATTGAAAATCCTGTCTCTTCATTTTATTGCAAAATCTTCCAGTCGTTTGTGTAATAGTCTCGCGTACATCAGACCTTTGACTAATCGACATAACGTCTGGTCCTCATAGCAGCTTATTCTGACCACCAACTGTCAATTTAGAAAATAAAAATGTAATCGAATTGTCTGTGCACTCTGATCATTTGCAGGTTAGAGCGTCTCCAGCAGATCGTCAGTAAAGTGCAGATGGAATCAAGCATGTGTGAGGAACAGCTCAACCGGACTGAGTCTCTACTGCAGACGGTGAGATTATACATCCTCAAAACACACTTATATAGTTACTATTCGGTCAAATGTGACCCTGCAGCACAAAACCAGTCTTAAGTCGCTGAGGTATATTTGCAGCAATAGCCAACAATACATTGTATGGGTCAAAATTATCAATTTTTTTTAATGCAAAAAATAATTAGGATATTAAATAAAGATTATGTTTCATAAAGATATTTTGTAAATTTCCTACCGTAAATATATCAAAACTTAATTTTTGATTAGTAATATGCATTGCTAAGAACTTCATTTTGACAACTTTAAAGGCAATTTTCTCAATATTTAGATTTTTTTGCACCCTCAGATTCCACGTTTTCAAATAGTTGTATCTCGGCCAAATACTTGTTCTATCCTAACAAACCATACATCAATGGACATCTTATTTATTCAGCTTTCAGATGATGTATAAATCTCAATTTGACCCTTATGACTGGTTTTGTGGTCCAGGGTTACAAATATGAGTGTAAACTATGAAGTTGCTGTATGAACTTTGCATTGTAGTGACTTTGACTTTTGTTGCAGGATATCCGTCTCCTGAGTGCCGGGAAACCAGCGCAGCACACGGTTGAGCTGGAGAGGGATCTGGACAAAGCCGACGGCATGATCCGGCTCCTCTTCAACGACGTTCAGCTGCTCAAAGACGGGCGCCACCTGCAGGCGGAGCAGATATATCGCAGGTGAGTCCATACGACTATAGTGGAAAACCTTCTTCCAGTAGACGTCAGTGCATTAACTCTTTCCCCGCCAAACACGGAATTTTCCGTGTTTCCGTGTTTTCACTGTTATACACTCGGGGGCGCTATTACGCATCTCCGGAATGAGTCTAGAAAGTGCCGATCAAAAACACAGGCAAGGAAGACGCAGAAACGGGCGATCTCATATGTAAGCATATGCATATGAAAAATAATGTGATCATCAACAATAAACAGCATATACAAAAAATTGAAGGGGGTCTGAATACTTTCCGTACCCACTGTAAATGAAAACTGAGCGAAATGTCGATCCAGAAATTGGTAAAGGCCAGTGCAAGCTTTGGGAGTACTGATGGAAACCATCTACTGCATCTTTGCTCTGATCATCGTACTGAATCTGATCCAGATGTAGTATGATGTTGATGAAATTGCTCAAAATGTTGCTTTTTTTTACAAAACTTACCTACATTCAAGTGTTGATGTATTGCATGTTCAGATATTCATACAAAAACATATTCTGGGGGCCATGAAAGTTTAACGCTGGCGGGGAAAGAGTTAAAAAGGGATATTTCTTTCCCTTTTGAACCTACAAGTAATTCTATTGGATGAAACAACTATGGAAATCTATTACAAATACTGTAAGCAAACCGAATGACAGCGGTTTTCTTTTCTCAGGGTCTACCGCTTACACGAGCGCTTGGTGAACTTGCGCAGCGACTACAACCTGAGGCTCAAGCCCAGCGTCAGCACGGCCTCTCACGTCTCCATCACACACATTACCCAGAAGCCTGTGCAGCGCGCGCGGCCCGAGCTCGATGAGGTCACGCTCCGTTACGCGCAGGACCTGTTATCCTGGGTGGAGGAGAACCAGCGGCGGATCGATACGGCCGAGTGGGGCATCGATCTTCCCTCTGTGGAGTCTCAGCTGGGCAGCCACAGAGGACTTCACCAAACCATCGAGGACTTCAAGGCTAAGATCGAGCGCGCACGAGCAGACGAGGTACTTTATATTGTTTACTTTTTTATTACTTTTTTCATGTAGACTCTTACCTTTTCGAACTACTTTTCTTAAATTATTGTTTATGTATAAAATATGCCCTGTATGCTAAAGTCCATTATCTTTGAAGCATATTTTAATGGACTGTGATGTCTTCAACTCCTCCTAGACTTTTCATTTGACTCAACCATGATTTTTAACTTACTATGTAACTAACTATAGTAATTTAAAAATTCTAGTAAATTTACACATGAATAATTAATAACAAATTACTACTACTAAACTACTATAAGTATATTTAACTCTACCTTCATACATACTGTATACTGATGTAAAGCTGTATGTACAACTATTTTGCAAATCTCAACTGCTTTATTGTTTATACTGTCACAAAATCTAAACTTTTATCACATAGCTATATATTTAAAGTTGAATATATAAACATATCCAATTTTACCAACAGATGTACAGTATATTCAAGCAAAGCAATATATGCAATATTGCAAATTTTAACGGCTTGATTTTTTTATATTGTGGCAAAATGGAAACTGAATGGTCAGCCATTCACTAAATGTGATCATAAAGGCCCATTCACATAAAGAATGATAACTATAAAGATAAATATAACTGTATTAGCAGTGTTATCAATAAACAGTAATATTCTGTTTATTATAAGCTGGAGTATTGTTGTCTGTCACTTTAAATACTCGAGCTCTTTAAAGCAGGATGGATTATAATTGGCTGTCAAAGTCTTTATTGTTCATCAGCTGGGAAAAAAACTTCTGAAAGTGACTCCACCGATATCATTCCTCTTTCTTGTTATCTTTATAGTTGTGGTGTGGACTATGCTATTCCCATAGAATTAGAACAATTATAAAAACTTTATAGTAAACTTTATAGTCCTTGGTGTGAGCAGTCCTTACGGCATAAAGAAAAAAGGCATGAAAAGCTCAATACAAATACATTTGATTTTACTAAAAAAAATGGATAAATGTATTTCCTAATTTTACTTCAAAGAGCTTTAGATGGTCTTTTGTGACATCTCTTCCTCTGTGTGTGTTTCAGAACCAGCTCTCGCCTGCAAGTAAAGGCACATACAGAGAATATCTGGGCAAACTGGATCTGCAGTACAACAAACTGCTGGTGAGTGTTTTAACCGGCAACTATTAAAAATCACTAGGCCTTGCAGAGTGTCAGCATACGTCTCTCTTCTTCTCTAGAACTCCTCTAAATCTCGTCTGAGAAATCTTGACCAGCTGTATAACTTCGTCAGCGCCGCCACCAAGGAACTGATGTGGCTCAATGACAAAGAGGAAGAGGAGGTCAACTACGACTGGAGTGAGCGCAACACCAACATGGCTGCAAAGAAAGAGAACTACTCAGTAAGTGCAGAGCCAAAAACAGCATTTTATACTCCTGTTTCTTTGTCTAGGGTTAGGGGTTTGCTTGTTGCTCATTATAGTTTAACCAGGTGTAAATGGAGAATACTGACAGTTTGGATTGTTCTTCATGGTCTGATTAATTCCTCAGGGACTCATGCGAGAACTGGAACTTAGAGAGAAGAAAATCAATGGCATCCAGGCCAGTGGAGACAGACTCATTAAAGACGGACATCCAGGCAAGAAGACTGTTGAGGTACGGAGTCAACGATTTATGTTGTTAAAAGAAGACATGGTAACACTTTACTAAAAGCCTTTGTGTATAATGCATTACAAAGGGTTATTAAAAGGTATAATGGATGATTATAATTATTTATAATGTGCATTGTAATACATTGTATCTTACATTTAAAATGCACAGTGTAATGTTGAATTGGTAAGTGTTATAAAGTATTATCTGCACTTACAATTATTCATGAGATCATACAATGCATTATAATGAGGCATAATGAATGCATTAAAACTACTTTTATAATGCATTATGCATAAAGGCATTAAGTAAAATGTTACCAAAGACGCTTCTGCTCACCAAGGCTGCATTTATTTGATTAAAAGTACAGTAAAATTGTGAAAAATTGTTACATTTTTAAATAGCTGTTTTCTATGTGAGTATCTGTTAAAATATATTTTATTGCTGTGAGCAAAGCTGAATTTCCAGCATCATTACTCCTGTCTTCAGTGTCACACGATCCTTCAGAAATCATCCTAATATGCTAATTTGCTGCTCGAGAAACAGTTCTGATTATTATAAACCATTCTGAACACTAGTGTGTGTTGTAAGTGTTATTTGATCTTCAGGCGTTCACCGCAGCTCTGCAGACGCAGTGGAGCTGGATCCTCCAGGTGTGCTGTTGCATTGAAACTCATCTCAAAGAAAACACTGCATACTTCCAGGTACAGCATCAATATCATGTAACCATGTGCAGTTCTTTGTTGGTCAATCATGTATAAGCAGTATTCTTCTCTTTCTCGTCCTGTTTTACCCGTAGTTCTTTGCTGATGTGAGAGATGCCGAGGAGAGGATGAAGAAGATGCAGGAGACCATGAGGAAGAAGTACATGTGTGACCGCACCACCACTGCCACTCGTCTGGAGGATCTACTGCAGGACGCTGTTGTGAGTTTGCTTTTCATTGTCAGCAGTTGGCTTATAAAAACTAAACTGTAATGCTAATGTTTGTTTTGCAAGTGTACAGTTATCGGTACAGTAGAGATTGTTTACTACACACATTTAATGTAATATTGCAACACTGATGTCACAATATTGTAGCACAATTGGAGAAATAAATCAAATTTATAAAGCTAATTTTCTGATGAAAATTGTAATTGTGACTTAAAATGTGATTTAAAATAAACAATCCACATTTGCTGTGCTTGTTTGTAGGGCTGAACAGTGTGGCTAAAATGTTGTGAAATTAAATGAAATGAAATAAAATAAAAAATTAAATGAAAAAAATTAAATAGTCAATCAAAACAAAATAAAAAATATTACTATTGTAATATTTCACTAAAATAAAAAATACAGTATTTAAGAAACATTATATAATAATAATAATAATAATAAGTAGTAGTAGTAGTAGTTATATTAAATATAAAATTGACTGAATCAAAACAATAAGAAATATTACTATTGTAATAGTTTAGTAAAATAAGAAATAATAATAATAATATTTATTTATTTAACATTACACCTGCAAAATTATATCACTAATAATTATGGCTGTTTTAAGTTCTTCATTTTCAAACATTAAACCATCAAACTTTTATTTTAATGGAAAAACATTTCTTATAACGATATTAAAATGAAAAAGTAAAATTAGTAAGTAGCTTTAAGCTAACTAAGTGAGTTTGACCACAGGAGGAAAGAGAGCAGCTGAACGAGTTCAAGTCTGACATCGGCGGCCTGAACAAGAGAGCCAAGTCCATCATCCAGCTGAAGCCGCGCGACCCCACCAGCCCCTTCAGAGGCAAGCTGCCCATCCAGGCCGTGTGTGACTTCAAACAGATGGAGGTACAGACTCACTGGCACTAGTGTTCATTTTGTCAGCTATTTTCAATTTTAGTCTTAGTCCCGTGTTAAATGTCCTTGTTAGTTTTTATCATATTTAGTCAACCTTATCCTATTTAGTTTTAGTCAAGTTTTAGTCAACTAAAAGTCTCAACATTTTAGTTTAGTTTTAGTCAAAGAAAATCTAAAGTATTTTAGTCAAAGAGAACCTGAAGTATTTTAGTCTAGTTTTAGTCAAAGAGAACCTGAAGTATTTTAGTCAAAGAAAATCTAAAGTATTTTAGTCTAGTTTTAGTCAAAGAGAACCTGAAGTATTTTAGTCTAGTTTTGGTCAAAGAGAACCTGAAATATTTTAGTCTAGTTTTTGTCAAAGAAAATCTAAAGTATTTTAGTCTAGTTCCCCCTCGAGGGAACTCACACTGCGTCGGTAACGACACTAGGGGAACCCCCTTAGCGTAGCGCGTCTGAAGCATGAATGAAACTATTCCAATCCTGATTGGTGTTGCGTCTGCGTAGAGCTGCAGATTTGTCTCTCCGTGTTACCAAGGAGACGGCCTGTGCTCTCGGCCGCTCCATGGCAGCTATGGTGGCAATGGAGAGACATTTGTGGCTAAATTTATCGGGGATGAAGGAAAAGGACAGGGCCTTTCTCCTAGATGCCCCGATATCGCCTGCTGGCCTGTTCGTTGACTCAGTCAATATAGTTGTCAACAGGTTTCAGGAGGCGAAAAAGCAGTCTGCGACTTTTAAGCAGTATCTCCCTCGCCGCCCTAAATCTAAGAAAGCTGCTCCAAGTGGACAGCCCCAGCCATCATCAAGCTCCTCATACCGGCAGGTACAAAAGGAGAGTGTCGCTTCTAGAGCCCCTCCTCAGGGATCTGGCAACAGAGGCGAAGCTCTCGCCCAAAGCCCGCCGAGCCGAAGGTCGATCTGAGGACCGTCCTTCAGGCGAGGAAGGTTACGGGAAAGAGGTCCTAGCTTTCACAGGGCCTCTGAGGGTTGCCCCCCCCGGAGAGGAGCGATCAAGGTCGTTTCCACCTCAGAACCCTCAGGAAATCGTTGTTGGAATCCCGCCGTCCACTACGCTTCGGGCCACATCGATTTCCGGCGACCGCACG
>NW_015540908.1:537650-606535 GCF_001515605.1 Sinocyclocheilus anshuiensis
GTAGATTATATCGGTGCATGGCAATGCCTTCCGAATATATCTCCATGGGTCCTGCGTACAGTAGAAAGAGGGTACAGGCTGCAGTTCGGTTACCGCCCCCCGAAGTTCAATGGGGTGGTCTGGACTGTGGTGCACCCCGAGCAGGGTCGGGTGATGGAACAGGAAGTTCACTCCCTGTTGGTGAAGGAGGCCATAGAAAGTGTTCCTCGGCCAGACAGGGAGTCCGGGTTCTACAGCCAGTATTTCATAGTTCCCAAGAAGGATGTGGGGTTGCGTCCAATTTTAGATCTGCGGCACTTGAATCGTTCTCTGAGGAGATTCAGGTTCAAGATGCTCACTATTCCCACCATCGTGAATCAGATCAGATCCGAGGACTGGTTTGTCACGATAGATCTAAAGGATGCATACTTCCATGTTTCTATCATTCCTTCTCACAGGAAGTTCCTGAGGTTCGCTTTCGGGGGATATTGGGAGCGTCATGTCGCCGAAAGCTCGTTTCGACAGACTCATCCCCTACGGGTTGGGGCGCGGTCATGGACGGCCGCTTTGCGAGACGTCTGTGGCAGGGCCGGCATTCCTCATGGCACATAAATTGCCTGGAAATGCTAGCGGTTTACAGGGCTCTGAGGAGCTTTCTCCCAGATCTCAGTGGTCACCATGTCCTAATACGAGCAGACAACATGTCGGTGGTCTCGTATTTGAATCATCCCCCCTGATGATTCAAATATGAGACCACCGACATGTTGTCTGCTCGTGGGTTGGACCCAGTCTGAGGTCACGCCCTCTGTGCAGACTAGCGCATCAGATCCTCAGGCCTGGCTATGTGCCCAAGGTGCCATCTAATGTTGCACGGCCGGTGGTTCTTCAGGCCTTCCATCCTCCGCCTCACGTGTCGGCGGAAGAAGAGAGGCTTCATCTGCTCTGCCCTGTCAGAGCATTGAACATTTTCATTCAGAAGTCCTCTCATTGGAGGAGGTCAGAACAGTTGTTGGTGTGCTTTGGATCACCCAAGAAGGGACTTCCTGCTTCCAAGCAGACAATTAGTAATTGGATTGTTCAGGCTATTGCCTTGGCCTATCAGGTACGCGGTTTGCCTTCACCTGTGGCTTTGAGGGCCCACTCTACTAGAGGCATGGCGTCCTCTAGGGCCCTCCTGTCAGGAGTCCCATTGCAGGAGGAGTCCCGTTGCAGGAGATCTGCGATGCGGCTGGGTGGTCAACCCCGCATACTTTCATCAGGATTTATAGCGTGAACCTTCCCTCCACGCCGGGTGCACGAGTGCTCTCGTCCTAAGTTGTGCCTGGTTCAGCTTCACACTAGGACAGGCATGTTTTGGTGTGGCATAGTGGGTATCCGTTCCCCTAGTGTCGTTACCGACGCAGTGTGAGTTCCCTCGAGGGGGAACGTCTCGGGTTACGACTGTAACCCTTGTTCCCCGAGAAAGGGAACGAGACACTGCGTCTCTTTGCCACACCTCTCCTTGCCTGGGAGCGGCTTGCTTCATCGCAAAAGTTGACTCTGTTGTGTGCCGGCGTCCCCTTGTAGCTTCCGACTATGCCGTCACATGTTACGTCGTGACGCGACACCAATCAGGATTGGAATAGTTTCATTCATGCTTCAGACGCGTTATGCTGAGGGGGTTCCCCTAGTGTCGTTACCGACGCAGTGTCTCGTTCCCTTTCTCGGGGAACAAGGGTTACAGTCGTAAGCCGAGACGTTTTATTCAAAGAGAACCTGAAGTATTTTAGTCTAGTTTTGGTCAAAGAAAATCAAAAGTATTTTAGTCTAGTTTTAGTCAAAGAGAACCTGAAGTGTTTTAGTCTAGTTTTAGTCAAAGAGAACCTGAAGTATTTTAGTCTAGTTTTATTCAAAGAGAACCTGAAGTATTTTAGTCTAGTTTTGGTCAAAGAAAATCTAAAGTATTTTAGTCTAGTTTTAGTCAAAGACAACCTGAAGTATTTTAGTCTAGTTTTAGTCAAAGAAAATCTAAAGTATTTTAGTCTACTAAACTTGACATTTTAGCAATAAGATTATTATTAATTAACTGTACAGCAGTATTAATTTTGGAAGCCATTTTTAATTTAGTCTTAGTCTTACTCAAATGTACATTTTAGATATCATATTTAGTCAACCTTGTCCTGTTTTTGTTTAGTCAAGTTTAAGTCAATGAAATGTATGAGCATTTTAGTCAGGTTTTAGTCAGTGAAATCTTAGTCACATTTTCGTCATGCTGTATAATGATTAAACTGATAAAAATTATTTTTGCTCAAAATTATTGTCATAATGATTGTTGTCATTTGAGAAATTTACTTTAGCATTTCAGACATTGCACTTTCACCAGTAAGCACAAATCAATAGAATGTGGACACATACATGGTGTATTTTACCTCATCTAGTGTACTGATTTATTATAAGCTTTTTATTATATAAATTAATACCAAAGACAGTCTCTGTCTACATATTATAACAGTGAAATTCCAAGTAATTCAACTAATTCCAATAATAACCTATTTCTCTATTAAAACAACAGCGGTTGAGTAAGCGCATTTATTCAGCGATCACAATCACAAACAATGGACCCTTTTCACAAGATTGTGATGACGTGTTTAACGGTCATCAGCATCGTAAATCCTCGAAAGTTTTTCATATTTGTATTTTTTTTTAAATGTATGTACATTTATAACACTATTCTTTGTATTATATCACCTTTGCATCAAATTATAAAAAAACAGTTAATGCTAATGTGAGGGTGTTTCTAATGCAGCGTCTATGGGAGGGATGGTAAATTTGACATCGTTCTCTCTTCTGACTGCCGTTTTCAGTCTCTCTCAATTTTTTTCCTTTTATTGAAAGTCATGAAAACACTATCGTGGAGTTTATCTTTTGCTATTTGAGCAAATGGGAACGCAAAAAATATATTTGTGGTACTCTCCCATTCACTGCTCTTCAAGTTAACCCAACTATGACAACTTCCGCTGCTGAGAAACCCGGAAATGTGAAAAAGGTCCATAGGCTATAGTCGAGGTCTCATGACAGAACACAGATCAGCTGAATGATGCTTTCATTTAGATGCTAAACTCCAGCTTGTTTGTCGCTGTTTTAAGATCATCGGCGACACATGGTTGCCAGATTGCTTAAAATAAGCAAAACACCAGGCATAACATTTTGTCTCTTTTTTTTACGAAAATAAAAAGAGGTTTTTGGTAAAGTTTTTGTTTTTTTTATACATTTTAGTCTCGTCTTTTTTCACCAACGAAAGTACATGTTGATATAGTTATAGTTATCGTTTATTGACTTTATTGTCGTCTCGTCTTCGCCTCGTCTTAGTCATGGGAAAAAAACTCGTCAACGAACATTTTTCGTCATAGTTTTCGTTAACGAAATTACATGTTGATATAGTCATAGTTATAGTTTATTTACCTTATTGTCGCCTCGTCTTAGTCATGGGAAAAAAGCTCGTCAACAAATATTTTTCGTCATAGTTTTCGTTAACGAAATTAACACTAGCTGTCACACACGCTCACAGTGTACTTGTGCTGCACGATTGACCCCTGTTTCTCCTGACAGATCACCGTGCACAAGGGCGACGAGTGCGCGCTCATCAATAACTCACAGCCCTTCAGGTGGAAGGTTCTGAACCGCGGGGACCAGAATCAGGGAGCAGACGTCCTGTCCAGGCAGGGGTTGAGGCCCGGGGAATGGAGACTTCACCCAGAGGTGGTGAAGTCGATATGCGAGAGGTTCGGCCCAGTGGAAGTGGATTTGTTCGCGTCTCGAGAGACGACCCACTGTCCACTGTGGTTTTCTCTCACGCACCCAGCCCCACTGGGGTTGGACGCCATGGTACAGATGTGGCCGAGACTACGCCTGTATGCTTTTCCCTGAGTTCTGGAGAGGGTCCAGAAAGAAGGGGTCAGTCTATTGCTGGTAGCCCCGTTCTGGCCGGCCCGGGTATGGTTCTCAGACATTGTGTCACTCCTGGCAGGCCCGCTGTGGCAGATTCCTCTGTGGAATGTGTTTTCCACGTGGTGTAGAGAGCGTGGGTTGGACCCAGTTAACTGCCCGGTGGCTTCAGTGCTGGAGTTCCTCCAAGATCACTTCTCTGCTGGTCTTACCCCGTCCAAACTAAAGGTGTACGTGGCTGCCATTGCGGCTTTCCACGCTCCTTTAGGTGTTGGGCCTCTGGGGAGGCACCAGCTGGTCGTGCGTTTCCTCCGTGGTGCATGGAGGATGAGGCCTGCGACTCGTTCCAGAGTCCCAACTTGGGATCTGGCTGTGGTCCTTGAAGGGCTGTCACTTGCCCCCTTCGAGCCTCTCGAGTCAGCTACGGCAAAGAACCTGACCTTTAAGATGGTCTTTCTCCTGGCAATTACTTCGCTCAAGAGAGTGGGGGATCTCCAGGCCTTGGCTATCTCGCCGACCTGCCTGGAGTTTGCCCCTCTGTTGTAAACAGAAGCAGTTCCGGGCGGATGACGTATGAGGTCGGCCTTTTATGATTTAGCCATTTAATTGATGAAATGTATTTGCTACTGAAAGAGATCAGTGCATATATGCTGTGAAACTTAGAAGTAAATGCACTGTCTGGTTATTTCACTCTGAAAGAAAAACACGGGTTCTACAGTGAACAACATGGGATTTTAATTCAGTAACTTGATTGTTAGGTTGCAGACCGACCGAGTTATATTTAGGAAACAGGCGGTAAACAAGGAAAATTGCTTTATTGAATAACAGGACCTTCAAGGGCTCTTCTAAATGAATTAAAGAGTAGACATGATTCTGCTGTTTTAACGTCTTGAGAATAGTTTTGCAACACATTTCAGACGAGACTAGATCAAGATTATTAAGTAGGCCTATTATTGCAATTTTGTCATTGCACTAATCAGTACTTTAGGGAAAGATCTATTTTTGAATGTAAAAGTAGCTAAGAGTCCTCTTATGTTTCAGTTCAAGACGATGAAGCCAGACGAGTACCAGCTGATGCTGAGGAACCTCCAGCTGCACTATCAGGACTTCCTCAAAGACAGCCAGGACTCCAAGCTTTTCGATTCCAGTGACAACATGCAGATCGAGAGGGACTATAAGGAGACCGTACAGCATTACGACAGCCTGCTCCGCACCCTGGAGAAAGGTACAGACACGAATCCCTGACAGAGCTCACTGTGCATTACTGATGCCATGAAACACTGAAACATGAGGGTGTTGGGTAACTGTTGAATTCACTTTTCAGGAGCAGCTGTCAGAGCGCAGGGTGAGTCTTGTGCTCCTGCTGGCCTGATGAGCAGAGTTTGGTTATCATGGATGAGCTGCTCTGTAATGGAAAAACATGTAGTGTCAGCATTTGACATTGTTTGTTTCCTGTGCTTTAGCTAACAACACATCTCTACAGAGTGTGCATGTACTGAAACGCTCAACATAGTAACATAGACAAAAAACACAGCCTGGTCAAACGATCAATTTCTAAAACTGTATAGTTTTCATTTAGATGACATCCAATTGGGTAAATCCATCGAAACATGTCAGGACCATGTCCAGCCAGGGTTATTATAGTTAACTAAAACTAAAACGTACTCGGTTACTAACGTAACCTCGGTTCCCTGAGATACTGAACCGTTGGCGGATGGAGCGTCCACTCTCCTGAGGGGACATTGCTCCTTCATAACATGTCCGCTCCCCGGTTCAGTTTGCCCGGTATATGCGCTGCCTTTAGCGAGTGCAGGTTGGGTTGAGCCCACTCTAAGAAGCGCTCCACTAGCATGAAGAGGCGCTTTGAAGAGAGGCCTCCCTGGCGAGCGGGCGAGCGGTACCGATCTTGAAGGAGGTCGCCAGCGTCCGTATGGCCAGAGCTCGTTCTGGCGTGACTGCAGCTTTCATTTGAGCTGAGTCGAAGATTGTTCCCAGGAACGAGATTCGTTGGCTGGGAAGCAATGAGCTTTTGGCAAAATTGACCCTGAGTCCCAGGCACTCCAGGTGGCTGAGGAGGAGGGCTCTGTGAGATATTAGTTCTGCCTCCTTGGCGGGCTTCGTCGCCATAGGCTCTGCTGCCGCGCCATTGGTTCGTTTTTAAAGCCCTGCACGAACCAATGGCCGTGCAGTTTCACTGCGTGAATGAAATAGGCTTCAGGCTAAAAAAGGCTTTTTCCCATATGCATCTTAAGCAAGACGCAGTACGAGTGAAGTATCGAAAGGGAACCATAAAAAAGAAAGAAAAAAAAACCATTATAACTTGAAATAAAATTTAAAACTAATTTTTCATTTATTTTATTTTTTTATCAGTTTATTTTTTATTATAGTTTTTGTTAATATTTTGAGATATTATTTTTATATTTTCTGTTTTTATTTCAGTTTAAGTTAAAGTTTTTTTTTTGTTTTGTTGTGTTATTGTCATTTTTTTTTTAATATGTCAATATAGTTTTTAGCTATTTTATTAAAGTTGTCTTAGTTATTTTGGTATATCAAGTACTATATAAATATCTATATTCTCTATCTATCTATCTATCTATATGTATATATCTATATGTCTGTCTATATATACAGTATATATATATAAATATATATACATATGTATAGTATTTTGCATCATGGTAGTGCTTGTTGTACTTTATTTTATTTAAATAAAAAAAATGAATGCAGTAAAACATATTTTACTGGTATGAGCTGTAAGAGTTCTCAAAATATGCCTCATTTTCTTTATGCACATTTAATTACATTTTTTTTTTCTTTTGATTTTGGGATGAAATCTGAGCCACTAACACAGATGGAATGTGTGTGATGTGACTAAGTGTCATGAATGTTGGCTGCAGCAGACTGATAAATGAAGAGATAAACTGTTGTTTGCCTTTAGTGTTGACAGAAAACCGTAATAACAAATCTTTTCTCTTCGCAGGCGAGCAGGATGAATCCATGTGCAAGTCGTACATCACCCAAATCAAAAACCTGCGCCTGCAGATCGAAGACTGTGAGTCTCGTACGGTGGCCCGTATCCGGCGACCAGTGGATAAAGATCCACTCAGAGACTGCATGCAGAAGACTGCTGATCAGAGAGTACGACACAAAGCTCTTGTTCTTTATATTTGATCCAGTTAAAACTCTTTTGCAACTGAAGTATGTGTATACAAATTCAAATCATATTTGTGACTCATAAATGGGTGAATTTCAACAAACATGTCCAAAATCGCAATTTATGACCATTATGATTTTTTGCTTTGTGATTTTATTTTTGTGACATTTAAGCACATTTCCCTGAGATGTTCTTTTTATTGTAATGGATCAATTTCCTTATTTTGTGTTTCTCATTGTGATTTATTGTGATAGTCATTAAATGCTTATTACTGTATTACAAACTAAATTAAAGACAGAAAAACAAATACTAAAACAATTTGAGATATAAATGAATCTGAGTGGTGAGATTTTAACCCATCATGGTGTTAAAATTTGTGCTTAATTGTCCTGAAAATAATGTAAAAAAAAAAAAATCAGAAAAATATCCAAGATATAATGTGTTATTTTAGTGTTTTTGAAATACTATTATAGTTTGTATTAATATTTTGAATAAATTTGTACTTTTCAATTTTCATTTTAATTATAGTTAAAATTGTAGTAATTTTGTTGTGTTTTTGTCACTGTATAGAGAGAGAGATTTTAGACATTTTTATTTCAGTTTTAGTTATTTTTGTAAAACTAAAAAATGAAAGATGTTGCTTGAAAATAAGGGAAACATAATTTTTTTTATATTTAATTTTATCAGTTAACGTTTATTGTATTTCAAGCAACAATTTTATTTTGAATGGTTCTGAGTTTCAGTTTTAATTAACTGTACACTGAATATAATTTCTAATTTTTTTCTTTTGATTATTATGTGAATTATGACTCAGACCATGTTCTTTGTCATATTTAACCAAATTAATCATTGTGTTTTTGTCTCTGGCTCAAACAGAAAGTGCAAATGGAGCTGGAAGGAATTAAGAAGAACCTGGACCGAGTGTCTCAGAAAGCTGAGGAGGTGCTGTCCTCTCCGGAGCAGTCCAGCACTCCAGTCCTGCGATCAGAGCTGGACATCACCCTGCAGAAGATGGACCAAACCTACAACCTGTCCTCAGTCTACCTGGAGAAGTAAGCAGCGCTCTCACCTGTGTAGTATTTGTGACCATGGACCACAAAACCAGTCATATTCACAGTCAAATTGAGATGTATACATCATCTCAAAGCTGAATAAATAAGCTTTCTATTGACGTACGGTTTGTTAGGATAGGATAATATTTGGCAGAGATACAACTATTTGAGAATCTGGAATCTGAGGGTGCAAAAAAATCTAAATATTGAGAAAATCATCTTTAAAGTTGTCCAAATGAAGTTCTTAGCAATGCATATTACTAATCAAAAATTAAGTTTTGATATATTTACGGTAGGAAATTTACTAAATATCTTCATGGAACATGATCTTTACTTAATATCCTAATGATTTTTGGCATAAAAGAAAAATCGATAATTTTGACCCATACAATGTATTATTTGGCTATTGCTACAAATATATCCCAGCGACTTAAGACTGCTTTTGTGCTCCAGGGCCACATATGTCTTTGCACTACTGCTGCTTGATGTTCAAGTTTTGTCTCTTATTCGTTTGTTTGTATTATTATGTACTAATAATCTTAAGCATAAGATTAGATAAAGGCAATTCTTTTTTTCTGTAGATTAAAGACAATAGAAGTTGTGATCCGGAACACACAAGGGACAGAAGATGTGGTGAAGAAATATGAGAATCGCCTGCGTGAGGTTCACACGGTCCCTACAAACGTCCAGGAGGTGGAGAACTACGGCTCTGAGCTCAAGGTAATATTCACTGTTCACTTACTGGTTGATGCTTTGTTTTGTGTAACACTAGGTGACTCTTGTAGCATTTTGTAACATGTACAAGGATGTAGGTCAGTGGTTCTCATCCTTATTGACTCTAAGGCCCTCCTTTGTTTCCAACAATGTTCCTGAGATTTCTAGGTAAATTCAGATTTAGGATTTCAGAAGTTTTAAGCGCTGAATGTTCTTTAAGGATCCTGATATTTTTAACCAATTAATTTATATTATGTTTCCAGTTGTTTGTGGTTGACTGGACAAGGATTAAGGGTAGGGATTTAAAAAAAAAAATGTGTATTCACAATTTATCTTAAATAAAATATTTTAGAACTTGGCATAAATACAAAAATTTATATTCTTTATAAAAATGTCCATGGAGATGGGTGAATTTTCCAGCTTTAGAAATAATTTTACACTTTTAAAATAAGGCTTCCTCATATTTCCCAATTTTACAATTATTGAGGGGAGTGAATTAAAAATAAAAATATTCTCAATTTTGTTTTAGCATATTTTAATGCTTGTTTTGTATTATTTTAAATCAAGAAAGTCTTCAAGTTAGAGCCCTGCATTTCAGCCCGGGCCCGACGGACCCCGACTTTTTTATGCTTCTTCGGCCCAATTTTCACGTCATAGTTCAGACGCGGGCATCAGGCCTGTTTTAGGCTTCTCCTTATTTTTATATTTTAGACATCCATCAATTATAGTGATGAAAAAAATTGGATACTGGTTGAAACAACACGAGACCGTGCTACTCGACGGTGTTTAGTGTTTAGTGTCCAGCAGAGCGAGCGTGCCATCAGCACAGCTGAAGAGTTCTGCGTTCAAATGCACGCAACAGTCTAAAGCTTGCCGCAAAGCACCAGCAAAAGTAATTACCATGAATTATTTATTAATAAACTAGTGTTTTCTGAGTCAGTGTCGCAAGGGTGAAGTTGCCGATCCTGACTCGCCATCTCCTCACTGGACGCGACTTTAGAGAGAAATGCATCTTTACGAAAGAGTTTTTGTTTTCAATTTGTTTTATTTCGTTAAGCAGTAATTTAAAGCTTTCTATAGATATATTTATCATGTCTGTGAGGCATGTATTTGCTGAGTTTCGGTTCATTTTTGTAAAGTGCTCCTGTTTAAGACCGAGACGGCAGAAAGCGCATCCTGTTTGTTTTCTTTATTTTATAAAAGCACAACGTTTTGTTGATATTGTGAGTGCACACAAATAAAAGTAGTTTACAGTTCCGAATGATGTATTACGCTACTCTACCTTTATGAGGAAAAAGGACGGCATATTTTAAGTTGTTTCCACTGAAAAAATGCAAGTGATCGCGCTGGCGCCTCCATGTCCTGCAAAGCGCGCTTTAGCTTCCACTCTCCGCAAATACGATTTGATATGCGCCTCATAGTGCATTTATCTAGGTTTAACATTTAAACTAACGTTGTTATATGCTATTTAACTGTTTTATATCTATAGATTTTATTTTAGGCAAGTTGTGATGATTTGAGAAGGCAAAATTGATCAAACAGGCTATGATCAACTCACTGTCTGCCGCTGGCCGCTTGGTCGTTACTTTAAAAAACAAAAACTTATATTTAACGAACAAAAAATGCTCTAAACGTTTTTCTAAATTAACTTAATTAAAAAAACGAAACAAAATATAGTCACTTTGCCATTACATACAACACTGAACTATTTTAATAGCTGAAACAGTAGTATAAGCTGTTTCAGGAGAAGGAGAAAAAAGATGGGCTCCAGTCGGACTCGGGGCCAAGAATTCTGATAAGCTATCGGACAAGGGCCGGGCTAGGGCCTATATTTGAGGCCCGTGCAGGGCTCTACTTCAAGTCACTTTAGAAGTTGGTTGTGGCCCTCTGGTTGGGAGCCATTGATGTAGATGTATGAATAAGAGAAATTAGTGTAAAATTGGGTTAAAAAAAATGATGCTTTCAGCATTTCAACCAAGTTCAAACCAAGATTGGTAGACATTAATGGTGAAATTTACCATTTCTCTGACACTGAACAGAAGAGCAAAAATAATGACTTTTTTTTTTGTGATCAACTTTTTATTGTCTTTAGATTAACAAAATAACATCCATTCAAACAAACAAACAGGGAAGGGGGAGCAACAGACATATTATCAATAATTTACAATCAAATAATGACTGTTTTCAAACAGATTTTCCAATCTGCCATTGGTTGGGCTAACAGACTGTCCTGCCCCTTTATTTGTAATTGACTGATATCATTGGTTGTGTCCGTTTGGCTACTTCTCAAACAAACAAAGCCACATTATTGCATCTTTTGGGGAAATCAACCTACAAACAATTTGTTGTATACATATATTAATAAACAAAACAGCATTTTAACACAGAAAAAACTCACTATACCTTTAAGTCAAGACTTTTTGCCAAATGTTGGGATGTTTGACAGTTTTTGAAGTTTCTTGAAGCATCTTGGAGACGTTGCCACAGTTCTTCTGGATTGAGTCTGTCTCAGTTTGTTCTGTTTCTTCATGTCATTCCAGACAGACTGATGATGATCAGATCAGATCTCTGTGTGGAGCACTGGCTGTTGACAGAAAAAAATCTCACTGGATTATTACAATTAATGGCAAAATGAATGTTTGGAAATGTAAACTGATATTTCCTACTGACACACTACAGCAAAAGACAGAAATAACTGACTTAAAACCTTTTTTTAGCTGCTGAAAATACTAGTGTTCTAATCATTTTGGCCACCACTGTATATACAGCGGGTAAAATAAGTATTGAACACGTCAACATTTTTCTCAGTAAATATATTTCTAAAGGTGCTGTTGACATGAAATTTTCACCAGATGTCGATAACAAACCAAGTAATCCATACATACAAAGAAAACAAAAAAATAAGTTCAGAAATTAATGGAATGGAATGGCAAAGTGAAAAAGTATTGAACTACTGAAATGAAAATATTTAATACATCGTACAAAAGCCTTTGTTGGTAATGACAGCTTCAAGACTAAACTAGTGGCATGCATTGCTCAGGTGTGATTTTGGCCCATTCTTCCACACAAGCAGTCTTCAAAGCTTAAAGGTTCTGTGGGCCTCTTCTATGAACTCTGATCTTTAGTTTTTATTTTCTATTGGATTCAAGTCAGGTGATTGGCTGGCCATTCTAGCAGCTTTATTTTCTTTCTCTGAAACCAAATGACAGTTTCCTTGGCTGTGTTCAGGATCATTGTCTTGCTGAAATGTCCACTCTTGTTTCATCTTCATCATCCTGGTACTGTAGGTGTTGCGACTGAACCAGCTAATATTAATTTCCACTGACAAGGGGCAGGATTGCTTTGTAATTACTGTCCTATTTCCATGCCTTTTTGCACCTCCCTTTCTTCATGTGTTCAATACTTTTTCCGTGTCATTCCATTTTATTACACATAACTTAATTTCTGAACTTTTTTGTTTTGATTTCTTTGTATGCATGGATTACTTGGGTTGTTATCGACATCTAGTGAAAATTTCAAGTCAACAGCACCTTTAGAAATATATTAACTGAGAAAAATGGTGACGTGTTCAATACTTATTTTACCCGCTGTACCTGCTAGTGTACTGTATGTATAATGTAGTTACATAAAATCTGGGATTAAGTCAACTTGTTCACTTGTGTTCAGCGAATGCGTTCGGATGCAGAAACCCAGTGGCCCGTGTTTGATGACATGGAGAGTGAGCTGGCCAAGGCCACGGCGGTCAGCCAGCGCATGCTTCAGGTTCACAGCGAGCGGGACACCGAGCTGGATCACTACCAGCAGCTCCTGGGCAGCCTGCAGGACCGCTGGCGCGCCGTCTTCGCTCAGATCGACCTGCGTCAGCGTGAGCTCGAGCAGCTGGGCCGGCAGCTGGGCTACTACAGGGAGAGCTACGACTGGCTCATCCGCTGGATCGCAGACGCCAAACAGCGGCAGGAGAAGATCCAAGCCGTGCCTATAATCGACAGCAAGATGCTCAAAGAGCAACTGGCACAGGAGAAGGTACTGAATGACACAAGCTTTCTCCATAGAGGTTTTCACACGGCGTTTAACCCTGGGTTAACAGCTAGTGACGGATAGTTTTAACAATGGGTTAAGCAATACTTCACGCTTGTTTGAAGACTTTTTAGTGATAATCTAAGTTGCCTATCCAAAGGTGAACAGTATAAATGCTATGAGTTACACCCAACACCCACTTATTAAATGCCTCACTTTACGTCATTAGATATTTACCGTTAAGCTCATTTAGTTATCAATGTCCAACTGAAACTGAAAATAACAAGAACCAGTGACATCAAATGTAATAAATAAAGTATTATTTTTATAGTGTCTGAGACTGATTTACATGTCTAAATTTACACAGATAGACAACATGTTATTTAAATAAATCACATACTCTTGCTGTATTTACATAAGTGTTATTCATTTCATAAACATGATGATATAAATATATAAAATAATATTAAATATCTATTTACAGATGTGCAGTGTAGCATTTTAAAAATGAAAGTTTGAGCAGTGTGAAATATGGAACTAGATCAATAAAGATCTTGTGAGGAATGTTTTAATTCTCAGAAGAGAAGCTTCTGGAATATTAACTTATGTGCAGTAGTTGTCTGACATACATTGCAATGAGATTCTTTTTGTTAAGCTGTTGCAAAGGTATAAGTATAATATGCAGGTTTTTTTCACAGAAACTGCTTGAAGAGATTGAGAAAAACAAAGAGAAAGTTGATGAGTGCCAGAAATACGCCAAAGCTTACATCGATACCATTAAGGTGAGAGAGAGTTCTATAAGAGAGAGTATATAAATGTATTTATTTACCTAAATTTGTGGTTGGAGTGCTACAATCTTAATTTTTTTTCCAGGACTATGAACTTCAATTGGTTGCCTACAAAGCTCAGGTCGAACCTCTGACTTCTCCTTTGAAGAAAACCAACATGGAGTCTGCCTCTGATAACATCATTCAAGAGGTTAGAAAGAGCTCAGATCATTCACTTCTTATACATTTGCATTATTTGACTGCTGCATAGGTTACTATGGTGTTTATTATTTTCAGTGTGCACCTATGTTATCCTACCAACTTTAATTTAAATATTTTAATTGTAATTTTTTCAATATGCTTTGTCTTTTCCATAGTATGTCACTCTGAGAACTCGCTATAGTGAGCTGATGACGCTGACCAGTCAGTACATCAAGTTCATCACAGACACGCAGCGGCGCATCGAGGACGAGGAGGTGCGTGACATCAGGGGACCCTGTTCATACCAAACTAACCCAACACCTAACATTAACCAACCCAACCAACCACTCATCAGAAAAAACATCTAGATATAATTAATGTATGGCTGACTCGACATTTCTTCTATGCCATTTTGGGCACAAATAAAACTATTTTCAATAGTATTCTACTGCAAGTGTTTCAGAAATATATGACGGGTAGAACACATTTGAATAAATCCTGTCCTAATTATGTCTTGCTTAAAATATTAAGCATTAATAATCACATTATCTGTTAAGGGCAATTTATTTATTTTTTCTATTTTTTACACTTTTATTTTTGCAACAAAAAAGAAGAAAGAATAGCTTATGATGATTAATTTGCAGATACATTTAATTTAATTTAATTTATTTGAAAAGGTACAAGCAGCTGATGAGGTATTTTGACATTTTAACAGAACAGTAAATGTTATATTTGTACATCAGACAGTGTCTGATACACAGTAGGGAGAACAAGCCATATGAGGCCCACCTTTCCTGTATACTTTACTCTTTTCTCACTACTGTATGTCTTTCAAACCCTAACCTTTGATTTCTTTGCTTCTCTTAACTGCTTGCCAGTGCTTTGTCTTGATGATTGCTTGATCTTTTTTGGGCTCTAAAGAGGTAAAACTTTTCATTATGCTATAGTAATTTCATAACAATATTCCAGTATCCTTCTTCATGAATATTCTGCATTTTCTTCCATCAAGCTTTTATGATTTAACCGTTCTAATTAAATGTTATGGCACTTTTTTTCATTGTAGTTTTCTGATTCTCATTGCTCATATGGTAGATTATCTACTTAATTCATTTTTAATTACCTTAAATGGTCTCCACAATACCTAACTTAATATACATAACTTAAATATAATAAAGTAGTCGTAGTTGTAATATATTTGTTTATATTTAATATATTTATATATTTTATTTTAATTTTTATATATTTATGAAAAAAAAAAAAAGTGTTGGCCCCCTTCCTGATTTCTTATTTGTTTGCATGTTTGTCACACTTTAATGTTTCAGATCATCAAACAAATTTAAATATTAGTCAAAGATAACACAAGTAAACACAACATGCAGTTTTTAAATGAAGGTGTGTTCACTTGTGTTATCTTTTACTAATATTTAAATTTGTTTGATGATCTGAAACATTAAAGTGTGACAAACATGCAAACAAATAAGAAATCAGGAAGGGGGCCAACACTTTTTCACACCACTGTATATGGTATAGGTGTAAATAATCTTATTTGAGAATCAGATTCCTACTGCCCTTATATGTTATATTTTAAGGTAATTTTTAGATCATGATATTTTCATACTAAGCTTTCCTCTTTATCTGTCGATAAGGACCTGCATGTCTGCCTGAATCATTGCTTTTAACACTTATAGCTCATTTTCCATTGCTAACTAGAGTACTTGCTTGCACTGTTGGTATTTAGTTGTTCTGTTTTTCTCACCATTTTTTCAGGCCACCAAATCAAGTTCTCATTCTTAACAATGATAAATTTTTTTTTTTTAACACACTAGTAGTTTGCATTAATTGTGTGCTAAGTTTTCATCCAGTCATTTAGTTTATAGCAACAGCATATTGATTATATTCTATATTTTTCTGCAGAGCTTTTTTTTTTTTTAAATCACTTTGTTCAACTGGAATGTAGTAAATGATTTTTATAGTGCTACCATTTAGGAGCATCTCCCTCGCATGTTATGAGAGTGTAGTGTTATAAACCAATGTCTTGTGTCTCCATACATTAATTATATCATCTTACCATAACCCAAATGATTGCATATTATTTTTGACTGTTAATTTACCTTAACCCCATTTGTCATGATTGCATCTAAGCCTGTCTTTCTTTGAGCCAAATAATCATCTTAACACTTAAAGAATTAGTTCACTGAAAAATGCAAATTTTTGTCATCATTCGCTCATCCTGATGTTATTCCAAACCCTAAATGTCTGTCTTGCTTCCATGGAACACAAAAGAGAAACATTTAATAATGAATAGGATTATTTACTTACTTATTTATTTACATACTTTCAAGCTTCAAAAGTCATGAAACATAATAACAGTCGTCCATAAAACGTGTGTGTTGTCTTCCTAGATTTCTGAAGATATTCAATTAGGTTAAAATTTTAATCGCTATTCAGTGAAAAATATTCTAGTGAATAGCAACTTGCTGATTGATGATCTGCTCTGGACGTTTGACATCTGCTGTTATCATTTACTTTTATTATGTTAAAAAGAGTGGCCGAGATACATACAGTATGTATATATGTATACGTATGTGTGTGTGTATGTGTATATATATATATATATCACACACATCACTTTTTGTGTTCTATGGAAGAAAGTTAAAATATAATATCAAGTCAATACCGTTTTGTAATGACAGGGTGAGTAAATAATAACAGAATTTTCATTTTTGGGTAAACTACTCCTTTAACACCTCGTCATGCTTAATCTTAATCATCTTTCTTTACGATTTACTTCCACTAATACAGAAAGCTACTGAGAAACTAAAAGCAGAAGAGAGGAAAAAAATGGCTGAGATGCAGGCAGAGTTAGAGAAACAGAAGCAGCTAGCTGAAGCTCATGCCAAGGCCATTGCCAAAGCGGAGAAAGAGGCACAGGAGCTCAAGCTCATGATGCAAGAGGAGGTTAGCAAACGAGAGATTGTTGCTGTGGATGCTGAAAGGCAAAAACAGAACATCCAGCTGGAGCTGCACGAGCTCAAAAACCTCTCCGAACAACAGATCAAATCAAAGAGCCAACAAGTGGAGGAGGCTTTACAAAGCCGGGTTAAGATAGAGGAAGAGATCCGCATCATAAGACTTCAGCTGGAAACTACATTGAAGCAAAAGTCCACTGCAGAGGATGAGCTCAGACAGCTTAGAGACAAGGCTGCAGAGGCGGAGAGACTTCGCAAAGCTGCTCAGGAAGAGGCTGAGAAACTTCACAAGCAGGTTAACGAGGAGACTCAGAAGAAGCGGATGGCGGAGGAAGAGTTGAAGCTGAAGTCTGAAACAGAGAAAGAGGCTGCCAGGCAGAAGCAGAAAGCCCTGGATGACCTTGCGAAGCTCAAGATGCAGGCAGAGGAGGCAGAAAGACACATGAAGCAGGCTGAGATCGAGAAAGACAGACAAATCAAGCTCGCTCAAGACGTAGCTCAGAAAAGTGCTGCTGCTGAGCTGCAGAGCAAGCGCATGTCCTTTGTCGAGAAGACATCCAAACTTGAGGAGTCGCTCCGAGAGAAGCACGGGACTGTCGTGCAACTGCAGGAGGAGGCAGAACGCCTCAAGAAGCAACAGGAAGAGGCAGACAAAGCAAGGGAGGAGGCTGAGAAGGAGCTTGAAAAGTGGAGGCAAAAAGCCAATGAAGCCCTTCGTCTAAGGCTCCAGGCAGAGGAAGAAGCCCACAAAAAGACTCTTGCACAGGAAGATGCTGAAAAACAGAAAGACGAGGCTGAGCGTGAGGCCAAAAAACGGGCCAAAGCTGAAGAGTCTGCCCTGAAACAGAAAGACATGGCCGAGCAAGAGCTGGAGCGGCAGAGGAAGCTGGCAGAGAGCACAGCGCAACAGAAGCTATCCGCAGAGCAGGAGCTGATCCGCTTGAGGGCTGATTTTGATCATGCCGAGCAACAGAGATCACTGCTCGATGATGAACTGTACCGTCTAAAGAATGAGGTTAGTGCTGCAGAGCAGCAGCGGAAGCAGCTTGAAGATGAGCTTTCCAAAGTTAGAAGTGAAATGGACATACTTTTGCAACTGAAGTCTAAAGCTGAAAAGGACAGCATGTCCACCACTGAAAAGAGTAAACAACTCTTGGAAGCTGAAGCTGCTAAACTGAGGGATCTTGCAGACGAAGCAGCCAAGCTCCGTGCCATTGCTGAAGAGGCAAAGAGACAGAGGCAGGTGGCTGAGGAAGAAGCAGCGAGACAGAGAGCGGAAGCTGAGAGAATTCTCAAAGAGAAACTTGCTGCCATTAATGAGGCCACTCGCTTGAAAACTGAAGCAGAGATTGCTCTAAAAGAAAAAGAGGCAGAAAATGAACGCCTGAGAAGGAAAGCTGAGGATGAGGCTTACCAGAGAAAAGCTCTTGAAGATCAGGCAAGCCAGCACAAGCAAGACATTGATCAGAAGATCGAACAACTCAAGAAGTCCTCTGAAATGGAATTAGACAGACAGAAATCAATTGTGGATGAAACTCTCAAACAGAAAAGAATAGTTGAAGAGGAGATTCGTATCTTGAAAGTGAACTTTGAGAAGGCTTCATCTGGCAAGCTTGATTTGGAGCTTGAACTGAATAAGCTGAAGAATATTGCAGAGGAAACACAACAAAGCAAACTGCGAGCTGAAGAGGAAGCCGAGAAGCTGCGCAAGCTTGCCCTTGAAGAAGAAAACAGAAGAAGGGAGGCTGAAGAAAAACTTAAAAAGATTACTGCCGCAGAGCAGGAAGCAGCTCGACAGCGCCAGGTTGCTCAAGAAGAAGTGGAGCGTCTCAAAAGGAAAGCTGATGAGGCCAGAAAGCAAAAAGAAGATGCTGATAAAGAAGCTGAGAGGCAAATACTCGCTGCAAAAGAGGCTGCTGAGAAAGCAATTACAGCTGAGCAGCAAGTCCAAAGTGTTCTTGTTCAGCAGAAAGAGGACAGCCTAGTACAGAAAAGGCTCAAGGAGGAGTTTGAGAAAGCCAAAAAGCTTGCCCAAGAAGCGGAAAAGGCCAAAGAAAAGGCAGAGAAAGAGGCTGCCCTCCTCCGCCAACAAGCAGAAGATGCAGAGCATCAGCGTCAGGCTGCTGAGGTTGAGGCAGCCAATCAGGCCAAAGCCCAAGAAGCCGCTGAGAGGCTCAGAAAAGAGGCAGAGCTAGAGGCAGAAAAGCGTGCCCAGGCAGAGGCAGCAGCACTGAAACAGAAACAGCTAGCTGATGAGGAGATGGCTAGGCACAAGACACTTGCAGAGCAGACACTTAAGCAGAAGTCTCAGGTTGAGCAAGAGCTCGCTAAAGTGAAACTGCGGTTGGATGAGACAGACAAACAGAAGACTCTCCTAGATGATGAGCTTCATCGCCTAAAGGACGAGGTCAGTGATGCTGTTAAACAGAAAGCCCAGGTAGAGGAGGAACTGTTCAAGGTCAAGATTCAAATGGAGGAGCTCATCAAACTCAAGCTCAGAATTGAAGAGGAGAACCAACGTCTCATCCAGAAGGACAAAGATAATACTCAAAAATTCTTGGCTGAGGAGGCTGAGAACATGAAAAAACTTGCAGAGGATGCTGCCAGGCTCAGCATTGAGGCCCAGGAGACTGCTCGCATGAGACATATTGCAGAGACTGACCTTGCCGAGCAAAGAGCACTTGCTGAAAAGATGCTTAAAGAAAAGATGCAAGCCATTCAGGAGGCCTCTAAACTTAGAGCAGAGGCAGAAATGCTACAGAGACAGAAAGACCTTGCCCAAGAGCAAGCTCAAAAGCTGCTTGAAGACAGACAACTGATGCAGCAACGGCTTGAGGAGGAAACTGAGGGCTTCCAAAAATCGTTGGAGGCTGAGCGCAGAAGACAGTTGGAGATAACAGCTGAGGCAGAGAAACTTAGACTTCAGGTGTCCCAGCTCAGTGATGCTCAGTCTAGAGCTGAGGAGGAAGCCAAGAAATTCAAGAAGCAGGCAGATGAGATTAATGCCCGACTTCATGAGACCGAGCTTGCCACCAAAGAGAAAATGACAACTGTTGAAACATTTGAAATACAGAGATTGGGCAGTAACAAAGAATCAGATGACTTGCGCAAAGCCATTGCTGATCTTGAGAAAGAGAAGTCAAAATTGAAAAAAGAGGCTGAAGAGTTACAGAAAAAGTCCAAAGAGGTATTGTGTAAAAGATGGCATAAATTGCTGCTCATGTCATTGTTAACACTCTCTCCGAAAACTAACATTGCTTTAAATCAGTTCCTTTTTTGTTACAAATGTTCCAATCTTTGATTATATTCCCTAATGATTTCTCATTAATCTTAAAATGGATATTTACATCTTGAAAATTATTTGTCTGAATGCTTTTTTAACATTGTTTTAACTTTGTTAATTGTTTCTTCTTTTACAGATGGCGAATGCTCAGCAAGAACAAATTAAACAGGAGAAAACATTTCTCCAACAGACATTTATGTCAGAAAAGGAGATGCTGCTGAAGAAGGAAAAACAAATTGAGGATGAAAAAAAGAGGTTAGAGAGCCAATTTGAAGAAGAGGTCAAAAAGTCAAAAGCCCTTAAGGATGAGCAGGAACGTCAAAGAAAACAAATGGAGGATGAGAAGAATAAACTGAAGGCCACTATGGATGCTGCTCTGATAAAACAGAAAGAGGCTGAACAAGAGATGCTTAACAAGCAAAAAGAGATGCAAGAACTTGAGAGGAAAAGGCTTGAACAAGAAAGGGTTCTTGCTGAGGAAAACCAGAAACTGCGTGAGAAACTTCAGCAGCTTGAGGTTGCTCAAAAAATCACCCAGGAGATTCACATCCAGACAGAATGCAAAAAAGTCCTCAATGGTCAAAGTATTTCTGATGAAGTTGACAGCACACATGGCTTCTCTCCATTATCCTTCGATGGCATTCGTGAGAAGGTGCCTGCAAGTAGACTTTTTGAAATAGGACTTTTAAGCAAAATGGATTATGATAAGCTCCAGAGCGGTGACACCACAGTCAAAGAACTCAGCCAGACAGACAAACTTAAAACAGTTCTTCGGGGCAAGAACTGCATTGGTGGCCTGCTTGTGCATCCAAATCAAAAAATGCCCATCTATCAAGCCGTCAAGGAGAAGAAGATTGCTCCTGGGACGGGGCTAGTGCTGCTGGAGGCACAGGCTGCTTCTGGATACATAATAGACCCAGTTAAAAACAAGAAACTCTCTGTCAATGAGGCAGTTAAAGAGGGTCTAATTGGACCTGAACTTCACAACAAGATGCTGTCTGCGGAGAGAGCTGTCACTGGCTACAAGGATCCATACACAGAGGCAAAGATCTCCCTCTTTGAAGCTATGAAGAAGGGTCTCATTGGGGAGGATCATGCCATCAGGTTGCTTGAGGCTCAGATAGCAACAGGTGGCATTATTGATCCGGTCAATAGTCATCGTGTGCCAAATGAAATAGCTTATAAGCAGGGTCAGTTTGATGCAGCCACCAATAAAATCCTACAAAATCCAACAGACGAAGTCAAGGGATTCTATGATCCAAACACCCAAGAAAATCTGATGTACCAACAGCTACTAGAAAGGTGTGTGACTGATCCAGGAACAGGACTTCTACTTTTGCCTATTTCTGAGGAGGCTGCTCAAAATGCCAGGATATTCACAGATGAGGAAACAAGAGATGTGTTTGACAAGACAACTGTGTCTGTGCCATTCGGCCGTTTTAAAGGAAAGACTGTGACCATATGGGAGATTATAAACTCTGAGTACTTCACTGAAGACCAGAAAAAAGATCTTATCCGCCAGTACAAAACGGGAAAAATTACAGTTGAAAAGATCATCAAAATTGTCCTAACTGTGGCAGAGGAAAAAGAGAAAAAGAATGAGCTTGCCTTTAATGGCCTGAGAGCACCTGTACCTGCTACAAAACTTCTTGAATCAAAAGTTATTGACAAAGATCTCTATAACAAGTTGCAGAAAGGACAACTGCTGGTAAAAGACGTGTCTGAGATGGAGCATGTGCGCAATGCCTTGAAAGGCTCTAACTGCATTGCTGGAATAATTATTGACTCAACCAAACAAACAATGTCCCTTTATGATGCCATGAAAAGAGACATGATGAGACCTGGGCCTGCTCTTAATCTCTTGGAAGCACAAGCTGCCACGGGATATGTCATAGATCCTGTTAAAAACCAAAAACTTACAGTAGATGAGGCTGTCAAAGCAGGTGTTGTTGGTCCAGAATTTCATGAAAAACTGCTGTCTGCAGAGAGAGCTGTCACAGGCTATAAAGATCCTTACACTGGAAAAACAATTTCTCTGTTCGAGGCTATGAAGAAAGACCTGATCATGAAGGAACAAGGAATTCGACTGCTTGACGCACAACTGGCAACCGGAGGCATCATTGATCCTGTTCAAAGTCACCGTATTCCACATGACATTGCCTGCACAAAGGGCTGCTTTGATGATGCAACCCAGAAGTTTTTGAGCAGCCCAAGTGATGAAGTTAAGGGATACTTTGACCCAAACACTCAGGAATATCTCACATATCCACAGCTTTATAAACGATGTGTCACTGACAAAAAGACTGGCCTTCACCTTCTGCCTTTGTCTGAACAAGCTATCAATGCCAAAGAGGAGATGAAGTACACTGATGCCCAGACCAAAGACGCAATGACTCAGGCAACTGTTGAACTTCAAAGTGGACCATTCAAAGGGAGAAAAGTTACCTTATGGGAGCTCATTATCTCTGACTATATCACTGAAGAGCAAAGGCTTGACCTAATAAGGCAATACAGATCTGGGAAAATGACAATTGAGAAGATTATAAAGGTTTTAATTGAAATTGTTACTAAGAAAGATGCCAAGAAACAAGAAGAGGGCTGCTTTAAGGGACTTAGGGCGCCAGTTCCAGCCAAGTCATTATTTGACTCCAAAATCATTGATAAGTCTACCTATGATTTGCTGGAACAAGGTAAAAAGACTCCAAAAGAGGTCAGCAAAAACGCTTCAGTCAACAAGTATCTCCAAGGCTCTGAGAGCATTGGTGGACTTTACCTTGAGCCTACAAAAGAGAAAGTTAGCATCTACCAAGCAATGAAAAGGAAATTCCTCAGACAGAACACAGGTATTGCCTTGCTTGAAGCTCAAGCTGCCACAGGATTCATTGTGGATCCATCAAGAAATGAATGTCTCACTGTGGATGATGCTGTTAAAGCAGGTCTTGTTGGCCCAGAGCTTCATGAGAAACTTCTCTCTGCTGAAAAAGCTGTCACTGGATATAAAGACCCATTCACAGGCAATAAGATCTCCCTATATCAAGCCATGGACAAAGACCTCATCCCCAAAGAACATGCCATGCCTCTCTTGGAGGCACAACTGGCATCTGGTGGAATTATTGATCCAGTAAACAGTCATCGTATTCCTGTTGAGACTGCAATCCAGCGTGGATATGTTACCAAACAGCTGGCTAACAGCATTGCTGAAAGCAAGTACTTCTCTGACCCTGCATCTGATGAGAACGTATCATACAAACAGTTGAAAGACAAGTGCATGGCAGATCCTGATACAGGCTTACATCTACTAAAGCTCTCCAAACCACAGGCCCCAACGGTTGTGGAGAAGACATACCTTTACAGTGAAGAACAAACCCAGAGTGATCTATCCAATACCCAGATTGACCTACCCATTGAAGGTCAGGGCTCTATGTCTCTCTGGGATGTCATGAATTCAAATCTACTACCTGAAGATCAGAGGGCTCGGGTTCTAGAAGAATATCGTTCTGGCAACATAACAAAGGAACGAATGATTATCATTATAATTGAGATTCTGGAGCAGAGAGAGATCATTAAAGGGGGGAGCACCCAGACCGGCAGCACAAGTAGACGTCAAATCACTATTGAAGATCTCTACAATGCCCGTATCATCGACCTTGAGACTTACAACCTGCTGAAGAAAGAGAATAAGACTATGCGTGATGTCATGGATATGCAAAGAGTTAAACAATATTTGTATGGAACTGGCAGTGTTGCTGGTGTGGTGACTGATTCAAATTCCAAGATGAGCATTTATCAAGCAATGAAGAGAGAGCTGATGAAGCCAGACATTGCAATGGCCCTCTTGGAGGCTCAAGCAGCCACTGGATTCATTATTGATCCTGTCAGGAATGAAATGCTCACTGTAGATGAAGCAGTGCGTAAAGGCGTGGTGGGCCCAGAACTTCATGATAAGCTCCTGTCTGCAGAGAGAGCAGTCACTGGCTATAAGGATCCATATAGTGGAAAGGTGGTCTCCCTCTTCCAAGCAATGAAAAAGGACCTTGTCCCAGAGGACTATGCCCTAAGGCTCCTTGAAGCACAAACAGCAACAGGCGGTATCATTGATCCAGAATATAACTTCCACTTGCCAACAGAGATTGCCACACAACGTGGATATATTAACAAAGAGACAAATGAAAAGCTCTCAGACGAGGTTAAGGGATTTGTAGACCCATTGAATGATGAAAAAGTTTCATATTCTCAGCTTCTAAAAAGATGCAAGGTAGACAAAGATGGGCAATATCTGTTGTCTCTAGGAGACAAAAGACTGCTCTTCAAAGGTCTCAGAAAAGAAATAACAATAGAAGAGTTATTCCGCTCAAAAATCATCGATGAACAAACAGTCAGCAAGCTTAATGAGGGATTACTTACAGTGGAGGAGGTGAGCAATAGCTTGCGAAAATATCTTGAGGGCTCAAGCTGTATTGCTGGCGTGTTTGTGGAGTCTACTAAAGACCGACTCTCTATCTACCAAGCCATGAAAAAGAATATGATCAGGCCAGGCACTGCTTTCGAGTTGCTGGAAGCTCAAGCAGCCACAGGTTATATCATTGACCCTATCAAGAACCTCAAGTTAACTGTAAATGAAGCAGTCAAGATGGGAATCGTCGGTCCAGAGTTCAAAGATAAGCTCCTGTCTGCTGAGAGGGCTGTGACTGGCTATAAAGATCCTTATACAGGCAAAATGATCTCCCTGTTCCAGGCTATGAAAAAGGGCCTGATTTTGAGAGACCATGGAATTCGTCTTCTCGAGGCCCAGATTGCTACTGAAGGAATCATTGACCCAGAGCAGAGTTGTGGAGTCTACTAAAGACCGACTCTCTATCTACCAAGCCATGAAAAAGAATATGATCAGGCCAGGCACTGCTTTCGAGTTGCTGGAAGCTCAAGCAGCCACAGGTTATATCATTGACCCTATCAAGAACCTCAAGTTAACTGTAAATGAAGCAGTCAAGATGGGAATCGTCGGTCCAGAGTTCAAAGATAAGCTCCTGTCTGCTGAGAGGGCTGTGACTGGCTATAAAGATCCTTATACAGGCAAAATGATCTCCCTGTTCCAGGCTATGAAAAAGGGCCTGATTTTGAGAGACCATGGAATTCGTCTTCTCGAGGCCCAGATTGCTACTGGAGGAATCATTGACCCAGAGCAGAGTCACCGATTGCCAGTTGAAGTGGCCTACAACCGAGGCTTTTTCGATGAGGAGATGAACGAGATCCTCAGTGACCCATCGGATGACACCAAGGGCTTCTTTGACCCAAACACCGAGGAGAATCTTACCTACTTGCAACTGATGGACAGGTGTATTGTCGACCCAGACACAGGTCTTGTGCTCTTGCTTCTTAAAGAAAAGAAACGCGAGAGAAAGACGTCTTCCAAATCCTCTGTTCGCAAACGCAGAGTCGTCATTGTTGATCCTGATTCGGGTAAAGAGATGTCTGTGTATGAAGCCTACCGCAAAGGACTAATTGACCATCAGACTTACCTTGAACTTTCAGAGCAAGAGTGTGAGTGGGAAGAAATCACAATGACATCATCAGAAGGGGTTGAAAAGTCTATACTCATTGACCGAAGATCAGGTCGACAGTATGACATTGATGATGCTATTGCAAGAGGTCTTATCGACCAGAGTGCAATTGAGCAGTACCGCGCTGGCACCCTCTCTATCACAGAATTTGGTGATATGTTATCTGGAAACATGAGTGGCTTCCGTTCCTGCTCCTCTTCATTTGGTTCCACCTCCTCTTATCCAATGAGCCCCATACCTTCCATCAAAACTCCTGCAACTGTATGGAATGATCCAACTGAGGAGACCGGTCCTGTGGCTGGAATCCTTGATACAGATAGCCTAGAAAAAGTTTCCATCACTGAAGCCATGCGTAGGAACTTAGTGGATTCTATATCTGGCCAGAGACTGTTGGAGGCACAGGCTTGCACTGGTGGCATAATAGACCCATCTACTGGAGATAAATTCTCAGTTGCCGAAGCCACAGAGAAGGGTCTTTTAGACAAGATAATGGTTGACAGACTCAACTTGGCCCAGAAAGCTTTCCATGGGTTTGAGGATCCTCGCACTAAAGTCAGAATGTCTGCTGCTCAGGCTCTCAAGAAAGGCTGGCTTTACTATGAGGCAGGGCAACGTTTCCTGGAAGTGCAGTATCTCACTGGTGGCCTTATTGAGCCGGAGGCTGAGGGACGAATCTCCCTAGAGGAGGCAATCAGGAAAGGTGCTATTGATGGCCGTACAGCACAAAAGCTCAGAGATGTGAGTGCTTACACAAAATACCTTACTTGCCCCAAAACCAAACTGAAGATCTCCTACAAAGATGCCATGGACAGAAGCATGGTTGAGGAGGGATCTGGCCTTAGGCTTCTGGAAGCATCATCAGTATCCAGTAAAGGTCTCTACAGTCCTTACAATGTCAGTGGTGCCGCATCTGCTTCTGGTTCTCGGTCTGGATCCAGGACAGGCTCTAGGTCAGGTTCAAGAAGAGGCAGCTTTGATGCTACTGGCTCTGGATTCAGCCTGAACTTCTCAACATCCTCATATACTTCCTCTGGTTACAGCCGCAGATTTTAAAGCCGGACCTCAAAACAAACCTACCACATGGTCCTGCAGCTTTCATTATCAATGCTGACTCTATACACTACAGTTAGATAAGACAGATAAAAAATAATCACTTTATTATGCTTTGCATGTGTTTGGTATAGGAAAATGCATTCCAAAAACTACCAGTATCTTTTTGTCTGGCAATGGTTAAGTTCCCATTTTATATATTTTAGAACTATTGCCTGGTTAGCTTTAATCATAGTTGTCTAATTTAGGTTTATTTCAGTTCATACATATATTGCATATTTTCAAAGTGATATTTTTCTTTTCTTGTTTTATACTAAGTACAGCATCTAAAATCAGGAAAAGTTCAAATACAACAAATTACATTTTGGAGATTTTTTTAAAATCAAACTCTGATTAGACTGTATTCAATATTACTTACTATTACATTTCTACATGTTATTTTACGAAATTATTTTTATACTTTTGTTTATTTAAGCATAATGTACCAGCAAAATATACCAAGTTTTACAAAAAAAGTAATTAGATTAAGAAAGAGTGTGGTTGTTTTTACATATTTGTATAGATTTGATGGATGGATATATTAGAGGATGCTAGCCATCATAGCAAATAAAAGTTGCCGCTGGTTTCAGAGAATATAAAAAAAAACACTACACCTATACATAAACACTAAAGGAGGAGCATGTACTTTGTACAACAAGCCAATTTTAATGTCCCCTAAAACTGGATGTTATTTTTGTTATGAAAGTCCATTTTTCATTTACTGGATCCAGTCCGTCTCCAAAGTCCTTTTAAAAAAAAAAAAAAAGGAGTCCTCAAGGCCCAGATTTACTGTCAGTCCTCCACTGATGTGATATCCAATGAAGATTTCAGATGGCTCAGGTGTCTGATCCATTCCTCACTCATAACATCTGGGCAGATCTGGATGAAATGTAGTACTTGTAAGTTGAACTAAATTTACATTTATTGCCGCTGTTTCCTAATGAGCACATTGATTTTACTTTTCTATATCATTTTTATTGTCTCAACACCTATCACCTTCTTTTTTAACAAATTGAATGCCATACTGTATGTCTGCTTATTCTAAAGGATTTTCTTGACAGCATTAAGCCATATAAAAGTTCTTGTGTCGTTTATAGTGTCTGTTTTGTCGTGTTCTTTCTCTCACAGAGATCATCGGTTACTAGATATGGACACCTTGATGATGCCTCACATTTGGTCTTGGATCTGGAGATGAATGGTGCTCATGAGAAGCCCACATTCTTAGACATTCAGGTATTTATTAAATATTCACCATCTCTCTATGATTTTGCATTGTATGCACCTATGTTTGATATTTTTGTTTCCCTTCACTGTTTTGTTGCCCTTTTGTCATTTTGTTGCTTCACAGTCTATTTTTAATGTTGTTTTTAGAGCCTCACTGAAGGTTTCCTCCTTCCATTGCATCTGCCATTTGCATGAAGACACTAGAGGCTAGGGCTACCTTGAAGTTTGCCTTGGATATCATATCAAGAACTGACACTTTAGTGGACTGCTCCTGTTTTCATCAGCTGGGAGCTGGACTTTGGAGTTTACACAAAATCATTCAAAACAACAAAATAATTGGATCCATTAAATTGATCTTAATGTGGACTTTTATGCAGAATCTCAGAGTTCTATTGCCTACATTGTTTCTAGCCCCAATATGAGTTTTTAAATAAAGCACTCAATGCATTAGATACAGTATGCAAACCATTGTTTTGCATTACACATTTACATAATACAAATAAATACTGATTACTTCTTTGACAATGTATTTAGGCTCATTTAGTGTACGGCAATTTAATTTTTCATTTGTACATTTCCTGTGCCAAAAAACAAAACAAAACATCTTTTTGGTCATTTCCTGCCTCCCATGTATTTCTTTGCTGGTTTTTATATTAATTGTAGTTGACTTGACTTTTTTCTTTCTTTTCTTTTTTTGATGTTGTATATGTAAAATATTTTTTGCATGTTTTACTAACTTGCTATAAAGTGTTCTAAAAAGATGAAGAATAGATTTTTGAATTTACACCAATATATGGAAGATTATATGACTAAAAGATGTATGAAATACTAACTGGTGGATGAACTTTTTCCTTACGAGATAGTGGTAATAAAGAGTGAGTTAATAGCACTATACTCAAGTGTAAATAAATATTATTTTGGAAAGATCACTTCCAGACTTTGTAGAGTTTGTGTTTTATCTTTTATCTTGTGTTTAATCTAAATGATCATCCATGCCACTATGACATTCCAATATATAAACAGTACAGTACACATATTTCTAGCAATCATATATCAGAATACTTTTACAAAGTAAGCAGTTAAAGAACAAAGATGAGTAATCACCAGACTGTTTAAACATACAGACAGGAAGTATGGTGCTGATTAGAGAAGCAGTCAGTATTCAGTGGATGCTGTCCTCTGGTGGTAGGGAGGTTGAATGACAGGCTCAGATGACATTATGTTAAATCTGTAGGATGAAAGACAGAACCCAGAAGGAGACACATTTATGGATGGTCTGCCTTTGTGTCATTCCACTGCCGACAGCCTCTCTGGACCTCCTGCATTAACTGTGCCCATGATGCATGATGGCGGCTCTATGGTATGTCTTCAGATCAGCAGTGATATATCATTATTTTTTTAATTAATTTTGAAAAGTCTAGCTGAGTGCAATATTCATATATATGAAATAATATGCAAATGATAGTGAATTGTGAATGAATCAATAAGTATGTGCTTGTTGTGGTGTAATAAGCGTGTGTTCGGTTGGTGTCCCTCTGTTTCAGGAAGCAGCTGCTCAGAAAGGAAGACGGTATGGGTAAACTAAACATATAATGTTCATTTCCCATTTTATATTTTCATTTAATAATAAACCCCATATATTTTTCAATTAAATTCCACAAATGTAATGCGTTAAGGCTGTAGGTCATGTCTGAGCTAAAGTCTAATAGTGTCATTTATATTATATTATATTATATTATATTATATTATATTATATTTATTATAGGAGATGAGCGAGGGGGGTTATCATGATTATGTTTTACCACTAAAAAAAAATCCATAAAATTTATGGAAAAAAAATGGCAGCTGTGGTTGCCGAAATTTTACCGTAAAAAATACGGTAGCAACATTTTAGGTTTTACGGTTTTAACTTAAATTTACAGTTAAATACCATAATTTCATATAACAACTGATATAATGTTAATATACCAACCTATTGAAGTACTGAAATCTGTTTTATACCGTTGTAATACACTGATAACCACCAAAAGATGGTGATGAGAAAGTCACATGATGAACCAAAGCCCATCACAAGCAGCTTTTAAATAATAACATATATAGAAGGTGCACAGTGTCATTCACACAAACACTAAACACCATCACGGTAACACACATGAAACTGAAATAATGCAATAAACATTCATTTAACAACATTAGGTGTAACACACAACCCTAATATACAAAACTGATAAGAAAAAACTAAGAAGAAACAGTTATTTCAACAAAAAAAACATTACATTTGAAATGTAACGCAGGGAATTCTGGGAATGTCAATTTACGGTTATTCACTGTAAATTATACGGTCTTTTTCACTTACAAAACGGTATACTACCGTAAAATTACATGTAATGTCCAATACAGTTTTTCACCGTATATAGTAGGGGAATTTAACAGGTTTTTACTGTAGCATTTTTACAGTATTTTACCGTTAAATTCACAACCATTTTTTACAGTATAAATATGTCAAACCTTTTTCCATTGAATTCATCATTACAGTTATGATTTATAGGCTTTAACCCATTCATGGAGATTTCACCTAAACTGCTATATATTATTGACATATTAATATTACTGACATTAATTACTGACATTGACAAGATGCAAGCTCTGCTAGTGTTGATTATATTAAAATGGAGCAGAATTTCATGTTGTGCTAAAATCCATGATATAACAGCTATGATACACCTGCTAACCATATGCCTGATAAAAATCCAGACTAAAGCAACCTAGACTGATTTGCTGGTCTTAGCTGTGCGCTCTTCAGCTGCTGAAACTGGGAGACCAGCTAGACAGTCAAGACCAGACAGAACCAGCTAAGACCAGCAAACCATCTCAGGCTGCTTTTTTTCTTCTTCTTCTTCCAGCAGGACTTTTCACATCTTTTTGTTGTCTTCTAGCAGAAAGACAACATTACATTGATTAATTTGTGCCCTGTGTGAATTTTATGAAATTATTAAGGCACGGAGGCTGTGCTGAATATAGTCACTCCACTCTCTGTCATGTCTAACAATATACTATATTCACAATACAGCACAGCCTTGTATACAATACTGTTTAATTATCTATTCTATTCTATTCTATTCTATTCTATTATGACACACTAAAGGGCCTGTTGTCAAAATCTTGTTTTCTTTTGAACTGGGTAATAAAAGACAGATTAACTACATACACTAGTCAACAAACCAGACAACAATAGACAGAAAAATATCCATAAAATATAAAGACATTAGAAGAAGAAAAAAAAAACGATAACACTTCAGTATAGGGACCAATTCTCACTATTAACTAGTTGCTTATTAGCATGCATATTATTAGTGCATGACCATATTCTACATCCCTAATCCTGCCCAATACCTATTTAACAACCACCTTACTAACTATTAATAAGCAGCAAATTAGGACTTCATTGAAGCAAAAGTCTTAGTTAATGGTTTGTTAATGGCCCATGAAAATAATATATATTTGGTATTCATTTTTGAGCTTCTTTTGAGCTGCTTCTTTGTCACCAGTCTTCCCACTGTATATGTGAGGTGAATGTGTTCTTGTACTGTTGCTAGGATGGATTCAGAGGAGTGGAGTCAGTGGCAGAGTGAGTTCAGAGGGCAGATCAGGGCTCTGCGACACTGGCTGAAGTCCATGGAGAACAGACTCCCTCCACCGGATCCTGCTGTGAGTCTCTCACATACACTCCAGCCCAAACGTCTGAGGACACTTCTCAAACTGCTTCTGTTTTTTATTATTTTCTATCAAATGTATTTATTTATTTAAAAACATTTATTTGTTCTTATTTGAGAATGTCCCCAATAAACATCACGTGCTTGCTCAAAGTCACCCATTTACTTACATTTAATTAGCAACCAATAAATAACAACAAATCTAAAATAGTTCTTATTCACATTTCTTTTCATCTATCGATCATTTGACTCAAAGTGCAAAGCAGTGGGGGGGGGAAAAGTAAAAATCAGGATTAGGCATACAATAGGGTCTTCAGATTCATTCATAAATGTGAAAATGAGCTGAGAATTGAACAAATAGTTGTAATCTGGCTCAGATGAAGACAGGAATCATGTCTGATGATTAAGGAATAATACATAGAATACACAGGGATAATACTTCACCTTACAAATGGTTGTCAAAAGCAACAATGCTACGAAATGCCCCATATTTTGTGAGAAAGTGTGATGTGCATTATTATTTTGAATTGGCACCACAAAATTACTAAGAAACCAGTATTGGATTTTCTTCAGCAAATTTGATGCGGGGCGCTGATTTCTGTTTTAGACCGCTGGATCCCTCTTCACACAAAACATACATTTTATTATCTTCTGTTACTTGTTATACAACAGCTTTTTATTTGAATATTCAATAAGCTCAAATTTCTTTTGTGCCATTACTGAGACAGTCTTTAACCATCTCCACCCAGGCTTTCCATCCTTTTGTCTTGTGATGAAGCATAGCATCTCACTTCTCAAGACATCATACTGTAAGGAGATTAACATGAAGGTTTGGAGAAAAGTGGAGAGACATTTATGCCATGTGGCTTTTGTCATTTGATTTAAGACTAATGATCTTTATTTATAACTAAAACCAAATATATATATATATATTTATTATTATTATTATTATTTCAATATATATATATATATATATATATATGTGACCCTGGAGCACAAAAGCAGTCTTAAGTCGCTGGGGTATATTTGTAGCAATAGCCAAAAATGCATTGTATGGGTCAAAATTATAGATTTTTCTTTTATGCCAAAATCATTAGGATATTAAGTAAAGATCATGTTCCATGAAGATATTTCCTACCGTAAATATATCAAAACTTAATTTTTGATTAGTAACATGCATTGCTAAGAACTTCATTTGGACAACTTTAAAGATGATTTTCTCAATATTTGCACCCTCAGATTCCAGATTTTCAAATAGTTGTATCTCGGCCAAATATTATCCTATCCTAACAAACCATACATCAATGGACAGCTTATTTATTCAGCTTTCAGATTATGTATACATCTCAATTTCAAAAAATTAACGCTTAAGACTGGTTTTGTGGTCCAGGGTCACATATGTGTGTGAAATATTCTTATAACATGACCACCTGGATAAAAATACATGAAAAACGCAGATGAGTCCTGTCCTGAGCACATCCGGAATATGCAGGCCTCTTTGTTGAGTGGTAATTGTGTGGGTAGGGGCCTTTTTTTGATGAGAAAAAAGCTGATCAAAGGCGGCAGTGTGAGGCTTGTAACACACTGTCCCCATGGTGCTGGGATAAGCATCTCTATCAGACATGCTCAAAGAATATGCTTGAGCTATAGCCATAAATCCCCCAGCCCTGGAGGGCCGTCCTGCGAGAGGAGAGCGAGGCGCAGCTCCTCAGAAGAGAGCTCTTTTGTGTTGAGGCTGGTCGAGGAGAGCGGGCTGCAGGTTTGTGTGGGGCCCCGCGCACACATGAGAGAGCACTCTGAAAGCACATTAGACTCTGATGAGACGCTGACGGACAGGAGAAAAACAGACCGTCTTACAGTGGACGTTCTCGTGTCTGTCCACAATGGACATGTTGAAACACTCCTCTCTCTGCTTTATCTCTTCAGTGTCTCGCTCACGTCAGTAGTAATTGAGCCGTCCACTGCCAGGCTTCATGGACTTGTTTTGTACTTACACTCTACAGAAGAACATATGGAAGCTTATTTCCACCAAGGAAAATAAGTAATTGCAACTTTTAATCTCAAAATTGTGAGAAATTAATGAAAATTCAGAATTATGAGATATAAACTCACAATTGCAAGAATAAAAAATTCAAAAGGTAATTGCAACTTATCATCTCACAATTCTGACTATTTTTCATACAATTCATAGTATATCGCAGAATTCTGATTTGTCACCTCACAATGCTTATAAAAGTGAGAATTGCAAGAAATAATCTTGAAATTGCAAGAAAAAAAATTAGCTGTTTCTGCCAAGGAATAAAAAATAAAAAAGGTAATTGCTCATTTTTATCTCATAATTCTGACTATTTTAAGTTTAAATAAGATAAGTTTAAATCTCAAAATTCTGAATCCCCCCAAAAAATTAAAAATAAATAATAAAATTAAAAAAAAATCCAAATTGCAGGAACTCTGAATTTTGTGATAAAATGTCAACTTATTTTTTTTTTTATTCCATGGTGAAAATACATGGAAGCCCGTTTCGGTCATTGAATAAAAAAATTAAAAAAGGTAATTGCTGACTTTCTCAGCATTCTCAGATAGTCGCAATTGCGTGTTATAAAGTCAGAATAGCAATACATAAATTCTGAGAAAAAAGTCTATTTTTTTCCCCCCGAATTGGAATTTAATAACTGGCAATTGCAAATATTTATCTCACAATTCTAAGAAAAAAAAAATTCTGAATTGAGATATAAACTCGCAATTGTAAGAAAAAAGTCTGAATTACAAGAAAAAAGCCAAAACTTTGATATAAAACGTCCCAATTATTATTTTTTAATTTTATTCCGTGGTAATAAAAAAAGAAGACCGTTTCCGTTACTGAATAAAAAAGGCAATTGCTGACTTTCTCAGAATTCTCAGAAAGTCACAATTGCATGTTATAAAGTCAGGATGGCAAGATATAAATTCTGAGAAAAAGTTTGTTTTTTCCTCAGAATTGGACTTTAATAACTGGCATTTGCAAATATGTATCTCACAATTCTAAGAAAAAAAAAATGTGAATTGAGATACAAACTTGCAATTGTAAGAAGAAAAGTCAGAATTGCGAGAAAAAAGACAAAACTGTGAGATAAAAAGTCACAATTGTTGCTATGATGTTGCTGAGGTAGTGGCTTGTTGGTCCCAGTCAAAAGAGTCTCTGTGATCTGGTCTGGTTCCTAAATATGGCTCAGGTTCCTCGTCCAGTGTCAGTCTATGGGATTGTTGCAAGTATATTGTTGGATTTTCACCTGTTGTTTTGTTTTACAGGTGAAAATCCTTAGGGTTAGTATTAGTATGAGCATTGTCGCTTGTAGCAAACTATATCAAATTTAATTACAACAACTTTATTTTCAGTTTTGCTTTTGGCTGAATGTTTTGGTGTTTTGTGCATCACTAAAGTGCTGTTCACTGCTTGGTGTCATCATTTATGACTGGAGTCTGTGGGTCTGATTCTTGCCCAGGGCCTCATCCATTGCTTCCTGCTAACGGTGAAGTCTTTGTGTGTCTGTGTGTCTTTATCCTGAGCCTGTGGCAAACTCTGCATCTCAAATGAGCCTCGCACACATAACCTGCAAACAGAGCCGTGATGGAGCAGGGTGAAGGGTTATGGCACAGCATGGTCTCCTTTTCCCCGTTCAGACCCTTATAATGACAGCCACAAACATCAGCTCCCTCCTCCTGTGCAGCGCTCCTCAGACAAACACACTTCACACTCAAGAGTTTTTAAAATGTGTTTACTGTTTCAGTAAATAGCCTATTTATTGTTGTAACCTGACTACATAAACTTTGAACAGCACACAAGTAACATTAAGTTTCATACACTGTTAAATGAAAATTGGGTCACACTTTAGTTTGAGGACAAGTTCTCACTATTTACTAACTATTAACTTTTGCCTCAGTAAACTCCAAATTTGCTGCTTATTAATATTTAGTAAGGTAGCTGTTAAGTGTAGGAATGGAGTTTAAGGATTAAGGGATCTAAAATATAGTCATACAGAATAAAGCATTAATATGTGCTTTATAAGTACTAATGAACAGCCAATATGCTTGTAACATGCATGCCAATAAACAAATAGTTAATAGTGGCAACTGGTCCATAAAATAAGGTGTTACTGCAAATTGGTAACACTTTACAGTAAGGTCCCATTATCAATGATAGTTAATGCATTAACTAACATTAACTAACAATGGGCAATGCATTTATTGTTTATTAAATTTTGTTACAACTATTCAATGTTAGTTCATGTTAGTTTGCTTAGGTCCATTAAATAATAATAACAGATGCAACTTTTGATTTGAATAATGTAGGTCTATTAGCAAATGTTGAAATGAACAATTTAGAGCCCTGCATTTCAGGCCTGGCGTTCAAATGCACGCAATAGGCTAAAGCTTGCCGCAAAGCACCGGCAAAAGTAATTACCATGAATGTGTCAGGGGGAAATAGTAAGGAGATATTTGAATTATTTATTAATAAACTAGTGTTGTCTGAGTCTTTGTCACAAGGATGAAGTTGTCGATCCTGACTCGCCATCTCCTCATTAGACACGCCTTTAGAGAGAAATGCATTTTTATGGATTATGATTATAATGAAAGAGTTTTTGTTTTCTATTTGTTTTATTTCTTTAAGTGGTCATTTAAAGCTTTCTGTAGATATATTTATCCTGACTGTGAGGCATCTATTCGCTGAGTTTCGGTTCATTTTTGTGAAGCGCTCCTGTTCAAGACCGAGACGGCAGAAAGCGCATCATGTTTGTTTTCTTTATTTTATAAAAGGACAACGTTTTGTTGATATTGTGAGTGCACACAATAAACTTAAAGTTTAATGAACAGCATTTATTTGCATTTATCAAATATATCAATTAAATGTGTTAATGCATTTATTAAATAGAAATCGTTTTAAATGTCTTCACTCACTTTTTATCACTTTTATGCATGATGAATAATTTTTTTTTTTAATCTTATACAAATCATTGTTTCCACAAAAATATTAAGCAGCAAAACTGTTTTTGCAGCAAAACAGCAAAAATTAAACACATTTTATAATATATTAAAATTGAAAACTTTTTTTTTAATTTGCAATAATATTTCACAATATTGCTGTTTTTTTTTACTTTATTTTGATCAAATAAAATCAGTCTTAATGAGCAGAAGATATTTATTTCAAAATCATTAATAATTGTAATGTTTCCAAACTTTTGGCAGGTTCTTTAATAATAATAACAATTCTATTGATACTTTATTATAATAAATTATATTGTTATCATGATTATTAAATGCTGCTTCTTTTTTACAGGACAATAGTATTATTAAAATATAAGATATATCTTTTAATGTGCTAAAATATATATAATAAGTAATGGGGGCGTGGTTAGATTTTCCTGCTTTTTTGTCTCTAGCTGATCACATGCCTGATTCATAATAGTGCACATCATCAGTGTAAAACTCCCGTCTCTGCATAATCAATCACATAAAGTTAATCTAAAAATGAAAAATTCTGTCACTATTTACTGGCCTTCATTTCAAAATATCTGAGAAAGAAATTCATGCAGGTTTGCAACGTCATAAGGGTGAGTAAATGATGACAGATTATTTCTTATTTTTTATTTTTTGGGTGATCTAGCCGCTTTAAGGAAAAAGTGTACTTGTAATGCACACTAGAAATGTTTGGTGTTGACATAAGTAGTGTATTGTCCTCTCATCATAGCAGGTAGATAGAGATCTAGTCAGCGGGGCGGAGACTCTGCCTGTCACACAGTAATTGACTCAGGTGTGGAGGTTGAGCCCCAACACGGTCCTGTCACATTAATTACCACATTCACACATCTGCTTGTCAGATCAGCTTCAGATGTGTCACACAAACAGCTTAAAGTACACTAAAAAAAAAAAAAATTGTAACCTAAAAAAATAGCTTTAACATCTAAACTACTTGTTTTTAATTAAATTAAAATGTTTTTTAACATTGCTAAATCAACCTAAATGTATTAGGTTGCACCAACAAAAATAAATTGAAGGGTAAGATCAGGTATAGCTCTTTAACATAACAATTGCAGGTTACCACTTTTACAGTGTATGAAATAAGTTTTAGCATCTGTATAGCCTATAGTTAAAATTCTATTAACTTAAGTCCATTTTTCAGTAATGTTTTTTAAAATAATTTTCAAAACATAAAACTTTTCCAGTAAGGAACAATGTGACAAAACACATTGCAGGTTTTTATGTCACATTATATTGCAGTTTAGGGTTCGAATGCACAATAATTGCTTTTACTTATTGTGTCATAACTGTATGCTTTTTGCTGAATTATACATGCAGCAATGAACATACAACAACAATATAGCATACTATTGTATTTTATTGTTATGCGTTGCACAGTGCTTCACATAATCAATATCAGATTAATAATCAAATTGTACTCAGCATACACTCTAAAAAATGCTGGGTTAAATACAACCCAGTGCTGGGTAAAATAGGGACAAACCCAGCAATTGGGCTGTTTTGACCCAGCGGTTGGGTTACTACCCAGAAGGTTGGGTTAAACATTTCTGGTTAGTAACCCAACCGCTGGGTCAAAACAACCCAATTGCTGGGTTTGTCCCTATTTTACCCAGCACTGGGTTGTATTTAACCCAGCATTTTTTAGAGTGTACCATTTGTACTGTACATTATGCATTAATTCGGTTCTCGGTATTTCTCAAGTAGCATTAGGCTGTCCTGGTCAATTTTGCAAGCTGTTATTTATTTATTTATTTTTTGACAACTGATATAAATGAAGCCGTTCAAAAAGTGATTAAATGGATGATCATGTTTTGATTCCCTGTGCAGCTTCTTATAAAGCAAAATTACAGTTTTCATTACAAATCAGGGTGTCTTTAATTGTTTATTTGAACATTTATCTGTTGAGGTTGAAAACAGACACCCTAACTGAGCAAATCCTCATTGTTTTGTATGAGATATATACTTTTCTCATTATTTTATCATATATATTTAAAAACATCATTGCCGCTTCTTTACTAGCTTCAGTATATGTAGTGACTGTGTTAGTAGCTTAGTAATCTTTCAAAAGGGTAACATGCCTGTGGTTTCCTCACTGCTTGATATCAAGCAAGTGTTCTGTCAGCCTGTTTTGTGTTTAATCCCCTGTGATGGTTTCATTTCCAGTATCCCAGCAGAATGAGCGGTCAGCGTCAGTGTGATTTGGGAAGTGACCGTTACGGTGCACATCGTTGTTTGTGGAACAACACTTTGATTTTGCTGCCCAAAGGAGATCAGTGTGTAGTTTTTTATGAACCACCAGCGGGGCTCACCAGCAGCGCACAACCTGTCCACTGAGGTGCTAATTATGTACTGGAGGAGCCTTTGTGTGTTATTTGATTTGAAGCAGGAGTGGTGGGGGAGGAGAACATGTCTGTGGGATTAATCCACTTTAGGGCTCTCTGGGTATTTACACACAGGGGACCCGTGATCACATTTGGCCACATCTGCAACCCATTTGGCATTATGCTGATTCATCTGCTGCTCTCTGAACATACGAGCCACATGTGCAGCACACAATAGATCCGAGCTGAAATATTACTCATATCACAGCTCTCATACAGTCCATTATGCACAATATACGCATATATGCATGTGAACTGCAGGATATTTTTTTTAAGGCGCATGGATTTTGTGGAATTCATAAGTAGGCTATATACGTTTGATTCGATTGCTCATGAAGTTAAATTTGTAAGATCAGAGGATTGGCATTGCCATAGGAGTAAAAAACCTAAAGTGCACTGGCTTGAATGTTATCATATGATTCACACACTGGGTAAATGATATGGGAGGACAATTTGATTTCCCCTTGAGTAACCAGGCCTGGATCAGGTGTCTGTGTCAGATTGGGTATATAATGGCAGTAAAGCACTGGCAAATGTGGACACAACCGCACTCACTCTATGATCTCTTATCATAATTGCTAAACTGGAATTATGTGTTTATATATATCAGTAATAAATATATAGATGGTTATATCACTAAACTGACATTTTTTGTATCCAATAGAAGACTGATTTAGGTGCTGGTTCACACAAATGGGCAGCATATACATACAAATTGTAAATGATAATTAAGCTAGACTCAAAATATAATAAGACTAGGAAATCAGAGACTATATACTAGTTTAAAATCTTGCCGTCGATAAGTCTGTTCTGCTCACCAATGCTGCATTTATTTGATCAAAAACACAGTAATATTGTGAAATATTATTACAATTTAAAATAGCTGTTTTATATGTGAATATATGATCAAATGTGATTTATTCCTGTGATGCGCAGCTGAATTTTCAGCATCGTTATTCTAGTCTTCAGTGTCACATGATCCTTCAGAAATCATTCTAATTCGATAATGATACATTTTATTTTTTTAGGTCTCTTTGATGAATAGAAAGTTGAAATGAAGAGCGTTTATTTGAAATAGAAATCTTTTGCACATTATAATTGTAAATATTGTGACATGATATGCTTAAAATGTAAAACAAGTTGTGTATTGATGAACAAGCATAAAATAAAGTTTTATTTATATATTACAGCATAAACAAATAAAAATAATAATTGACATTTTTATCTCACAATTTTTACTTATTTTTCTCCCAATTGTAAGTATATATCTCACAATTCTTTTCTTCTCAGAATTGTGAGTTTATATCTTGCGATTGCAATTCTGGCGTTATATCTCGCAATTCTGACTTTTCTTTAAATCCATATATGATTTGCTCCCCAAATCTGATCTAGAATTTAAATTCTTGGCATGTGCGTTCATATACATCACCAAAAAAAACAGAATTTCAGAGGTGGTCTGTTTTAAGACCATAACTCAGGACAGACACTGATGTCCCGTCTCTGTTTAAGAGCCTGGTCAGGTTAAATATCTTGACCTCCTGGGCTCACAGCACTGAATTCCCTTTCCCAGGACAGTCAGGGTGACAGGCATTGTTGCTCCTCTTTTCTCCTGGTCTCCTCCTTTTGTCTGTTTTATTTAGCTGGCTGTGCTGTCTCAGTCGGGGGATGGGCCGGGGTTAATAATTAAAGTGCTGTGGTTAGTGTAGTGGCCGAGTCGTCCCCTCTTCTGCAGGTCCCTACCGAATTAGAGGTACACATTCATCATCATAAAGTGGATGTGTGCACTCTGCCGCTCTCTCACGAGCGCTCTTCTTTATTCTCCTCTCTTCCTCCTTCCACTTCAGTCTGTGGGGCGTGTCCCGCTGCTCCTCACCGTCACCCCGGCTCATTAGGTCAAGACTCACATTCTTACACTCACTGTATTCTGTGATCATTTACACTGTCTGGAGACAGGAAACTGAGCAAGACAATAACACATTTACACCTGCAGGAGGAACCATACTCAGTGCTGTAACACCTGACACTGGCAGCACAAACCCCTGCACTGTCTAGATTTACCCTGTGGAAGCTGGATTCTGCTATGAAAGAAAAGAATACATATATATATAAATACAGTTTTTATCTCACAATTCTGACAGATATAAAGTCGTAATTGCAACTGCATAATTGCTACTGCAAGATATAAACTCACAATTCTGAGAAGAAACGTCATAATTGTGAGATATGAACATGCAATTGTGAGGGGAAAAAATTATGAGAATTATGAGAATAAATGGTCACAATTATATTTTTTTAGAATTGTGAGATGTAAAAAAAACAAAAACAAAGTGAGAAAGAAAGTCAGAAATACAAGAGAATTTTGACTTTGTTTGAGTTTACATCTCACGGTTCTGAGTTTAGAATTGCAAACTTAGAATTGCAAGAACAAAAGTCAGATTTGTGAAGTAAAAGGTTGTAATTACGTGGTCAAAAATATTCCATATTACTCATATATTGTAGAAGTGCACGATGAAGTAGAGTACAAAGTAATATTTAATAATAATCCACAGGAAAATCCACCAACACATAAGCACATATAATACCAGACAACGGAACAGGGGAGAACACAGGACTTAAATACTAGAAAAGTAATCAGGGAGAACTGAAACAGGTGTGGAGTAATTGATCAAAAACCATAGAAACTAATGAGGAACAGAATCAGGAGACAGAAACACATGGAAATCTAAGGCCCCGTCCACACGGAGACGCGTTTAGCTGTATACGCATACATTTTGTATCGTATAGGCATTTCGTCCACACGGATCCGGCGTTTTGGGAGAGTGAAACCGATATTTTTTGAAACCGGGTCCCAGAGTGGATAAATCTGAAAACGCCGCCCTTGCGTTTTCGTGTGGACAGCGAATCCGTATATTTTCTGAAACGATGTGCCCTGCCCCTAGTCAGACACCGCTACGTCACGTAACAGCAACAAAAACATGAACAAACACTAAACGGTTGTCTTTTTATTAACTAACATTAACACAGATTAATAAATATATCGTTCCATGTTCATTTGCATACCACGTGCAAGGTTTATGCGCATAGTCCAAGTCGTCTTCTCCGTTTTTAGTGTATCTCTGTGGCAGAATTACAGCGCCACATGCTGGTCTGGCATGTATACTACATCGTTTTGTGTCGGTTTTGTGTGGATGCAGATATTTCTTGAGACGAGGGAAAAAAAGATCGGATAGGGAAAGCTCTGGCTTCGTGTGGACGTAGCCTAAACCAAAACAGAACATAACCGTGACGTACTGTATATCATCAAGGGAGACCATTGTAACTGGCTGGACATCATGAGAGTGGCAACATGCCTCCTTGCTTTTCTATAGAATATAAAAAGAAAAAGTATAGAAATAGCATAGAATAGTATAGAATAGAAAAAATTAAAATTTTGAGTGCCAAGTTTTGTTATCTATAATACTTCTATAATACAGCAGTTATTTTATATACTATTATATATACTATTACAGATTTTTATTAATACCTTGAATTAGCTTTTGTCCTTATGATTTCAGGTTTTGTTTTCATTTTAATTTTAGTTTATTAGATAATTTTAGTGTAAATAAGTAAGTGGCCATCTTATTTTGCAATGCAGAAGTAAGCTATTTTCTGAAAATGTGCAAGATTTTTGATTCATTAGCTGCTATAGTTAACTAAGAATAACAAAGTGCGGTAAACGCTAAAACTATTTGCACTACAAACCAGTGGGTTTTAAATTCCTACAATATGATAAGAAATATTGATTTGCATTATCAAGCAGCATAAAAAACTGTTTTTGGACAGGTAACATAACTGACACTGGAATGACACTGGAAGCTTTGCACATTCAAGTTACAAATGTCTGCCCTGCTCTTATGTTAAAAATAAAGTGGATACGTTGCCTGTATTTAGACACATTTCTGAATCAGCTGGTGTTTTGGTGGCTTTCAGTGGCAGTATGAAAGTCAGTTTGTCTTAAGTTCTCACAGGTGTTCTAACAGAGGAACCACAGGTTCCAGAACCAGATTGTAATTTTGAAAAGTAGATCTACTGTTGTATCATTTTAAACCTAAAAAAAGTACTTTTGTAAAAAAGTTTTGCATGAAAGGCAAGCTTATTTAATTGTATCTGATAAAAGAGCGCCACCTGATTTATCTGCTGCAATGACATCCTGCATTTTAGGGTCATTGTATGTAAATGTAGTGGCATCACAAGGTCTTCCACTTCTCTCCCATATGTTAGTGACCTGTTCTATTGAGCAATCGAGTGTTTCTTGTGTGAGATGAAGGATAAGTAACAGTGCAGGTGTTGGGTAGAGTCTTTTGTGTGGTGAAAGAATGGGGGAATTGTGTGTTTGTTACACACCTGAGTCTCCTCACTGCACCTGCTATACACACCTGTCCTCACTCTCCCTCTCGTCCCCCATGGGAACCAATCAGAGGGATTATTTGAGATCTGACACCTGCAGACATAGTGGCGAAAGAAGCTTCTATTCTCAAGCAGCAACGGAGCAGAAAAGACTCCAAAAGTGGAGACGCAGCATCACGCAACTCCCATGAAACTCAGCCAGACGCGGCCGAGTCCTTCGCTCTATTGGTTTCTCTACTGTTCGTTGTTTGTTTGCCAATTTCGGGACTGAAAGTGACTTGAAAGTAATCAGAGATGTCTTACAGTAATTAGTCGTCTTTGTAGCTGTGGCGGGGGCTTTGAATGGTGATGGAGGCTTTGTGTGCGGGATGGTTGGCTCCTTTTGTAGCCCGCCTCGGTCTGCCCCGGAGAGGGAGGGAAAAACGAGAGCGAGGGGCTGGAGGCAGCTGTCACTTAACATGTGAATATTCGGGAGCAGCCTGGGGGTCTTTAGAAAGCTTTTTTATCCTCCTCGTTTTAATTTGAAGCAGAGTTTGTGAGCCAAAAGAGGAGCTGGGGGAGGGGCTAACGCTGGGAGGGAAAGAGGGAGGTGAAGGGACTGCTCCTCTGTCTAAATGTCTGGCACAAGAGTTCACACAACAGGCTGCCGACTTATGGACCTGCCTTAACTCTACCAAAACCACCGGACGGGGAACACCTGCTATCCTGGAGCTCGGAAAACACAGCATACAGGACTTTTCCAGCAGCTGAACATCCCGTGGGTTGCCTCAGCAAGGAATTCCTCCTCTATGGGACTGGGCACAACAAAGGCAAGAGAGAGAGAATACCGCTGACGGGCGGGGGCAGCCGGAGGGAGAGAGGGACATTGTTTGCTTGTGGCTGTGGGCGACGGAAAAGCATGGGTCATCTTGCATAAAGTGTGTGTGTGTGTGTGTGTGTGTGTGTGTGTGCGCGTTTAAACCGGGATTTGTGAGCAAGTGAGATCCTGTTTGAGCAAGTGAATGTGAAGGTTTTCGCATGTTTATACGTCTGGAAAGGAAGGCCTCTCAAAGGATGCTGAGAGAAGACAGGTTTTTTTGTTCTCCCATTTGAATGATGACGGAGGAACTTGTGGAATTGTTCGTTTGGCCGTTTGTCCTCCTCTATGCACAGGGGTAAGTATGCACCCCAACCGCCACAACCGCCACCTCTTTCTGGACTCATTCAAACTTTCTCACTGAAACCAGCAGCTGCTTTGGATGCAGCCAGACAGTGATGCTATCAGAACCACTGAAATTTCACTGAAGGTGATTGTGGCACAAATTTGGTACGGGTAGAAACAGCTTGCGAGGATTTGGATGTAATTAGCTCATTTCACTGTACCGTGAGTATCTATTTATCTAGTAATATTCATTGCTATTGAAGTTAAATATATAATATAATTGTATATTCTTCCCTGCAGTTTCTTTATTATTATAAACTTTTAGAACTGAATCAACTTTTAATTTGTGTACTAACATGTTGCCTAACATATAACATCAGTTCAACTAAAATATAGTATATTAATTATGCAGTTTATTCATGTTATGCATTCACGTAACACCAGACACTCTTTTGTTAATTAGAGAAATCATGATCACTGCACGAACTCACCTACACAGAGAGCGTTGATTTATGACTATTAAGGAATCCATAAAAGACATAAGTACATCCCAAGAGAGCCACCACTCTCACTGCTCCATATACAAGTTAATCCACCAGCGGAATGTGGCATGACACCAGTATACACTGTCTGTCTGCCATATTGAGGATAGATTAGGAAAGGGTATTGTCATGGTGCTCTCTGACAGTACCCACACCCATTGCTATGACAGGCAGAGTCGAGCATCTCTGCCGCCTTTATTTGATTGATATATCATTCATTAGAATATGACAAGAATCCTTCCGTTTGAGTCAGTTGTTGTCAGAGATTAGACTATATTAATCATTCTTTATGGATTGTTGATGCACAAAGCTGTCCATCACAGCGGTTAATCTAGCTCACTGGGGGCCAGTCTGTGACATGCCTCATAAATCAATATCAAGAGGCTACACAGGGTGGTCTTAAATCAGACAATACATTAGAGTTGGGTTAAGAGTGAGGCTGCTTCTTGATAAACAAGCAAAGGAGAATCAATCTGTATAATTTATCTCAAGCTTTAGACAATTACATTAATTTGTTCAGGCACTGAACTGGTCACCATTGCACTGTATGTTTTGTTTTGGAGATCGGTGGATCTTAGTGTGCTGCTACAACAAGGTTTCTTGAGTAGCTTAACCAGCAAGACCTCAATGGTCAAACAGAATCACCAGAAAAACCTTGCAGATTGACCAACATCACTAGCTCAGTTTTACACAGCACCAAACAAACAACATCCACAATACACCAGCCTGGAAATTATACTATGCCCTAAGCTGGTGTTTTGAGCAGGGGAATTAGCTCATTTAGATGATCGGATGCAGAAGATGGCATCACCTCTATTGAAATGTTCAGCATTGAGGTGTAAAATGTTGTGTCACCTCTAACTCCGTGGAAACAGACATTGCAGGTGTAATAATGCTTGTAAATCTTTATATTCAAATGGCTGTAGCTTCAGTGTAAACTCCTTCCCATCCTCCTTGTGTAATCCATCAAGGATGTAGGCTGGGCGTGAGATGGATGGAATGAGTTAATATAATTAAACTTGATTTGAGGAAGAGCATTTGTCGACGGCGATATTGTTCAGATTGATTACATAGATTGTATGTGCTCACTTTATGGAAACCAAATGAAGAAAAATCTTTCTTTTTAATATTCACCAGTATCTCTGCTGTAGTGTTGATGAAATATGAACAATGAGAATAAATAAAGCTATTTCATAGAGATCTTAGTAATTGTTTAGCTTAATCAGTTTATAAGCTAGCGTCCAGAGCATCAAACTCATCATTACAGTATTTCCTGTCATGTGTTAGCAATCTCAATTCATACATTATACAAGCTAATCCACCCTGCTAGAATGTGGGCTGATACTAAGTCTTCTGCTCTAGTGATCTAGAAACACTGAGTCTGTCTGCTGTCTGGAGCCAGATCCCTCAGCACTCGCCATTAGCATGCAGTGAACCACAATGACCTGGAATCACCTGTGCAATTAACATGCACGCTTAGCTGAATTCAACAGAGCTCTGTATTTCCTGCACAAACAAAACCATCAGCCCAAAGGTTAACGTGTCATTGCATTCTTTAAGATAAAAGGTTTGCAAATTTGTTAGGTTTAAAGCAAAACAGGTTTTGTGCAGAAAACAATGTCTTTGCGCAGACATTATGCAATTACAAGTCAGAGATTTCAGTATGCACATACTCTACATCTGCGACAAAGTAGATAAAGAAAGTAGTGCTGTCAAACGATTAATCGCATCCAAACTAAGTTTTTGTTTACATGCTATATGTACAGTATGTGTACTGTGTTTATTTATTATGTATATATAAACACACACACATACAGTATATATTTTGAAAATATTTACATGTATATACATTTATATTATTATATTATATATAAATATATTTAATATAGAAACAGCATATTTTCTTAAATATATGTATGCATGTGTTTGTATATATACATAATAAATATACATAGTATATTACTCATATATTATGTAAACAATAACTTTTATTTTGGATGTGATTAATCGCGATTAATCGTTTGACAGCACTAAAGTAATCTTTCTTCACTTAACAGGTACATATTTACTTACCACCTGCAATCTTCAGGCAGATTCTATGAGCACTGAAATAGCACTGTTGCATGTTTTTTTTATTAATTGTGCTATTGTAATCCACACAAAGCAGCCTGTAATCTTTTATTTTACAAATATGTACATTTCCTATTCATCTGTGGCCTGTAGCACGAAGCGAGTTGAACAAACTCAGAGTCGCAGAGTAATAAACACTTACATACTGTATATATATTTAATTTAATTTAAATACGAAGCTTAAAATTAATTGCCACTTCATATAATAATTATATGAATATATTATATGAATTATAAACAATTACAATTAATATAATATAAATATAATTAAATAAGTAGCTGCAAAAGTCGGGCAATTTGTCTCTAAAATTATTTGAAAGTAAACTGCTTTAGTTTGGAGCGAGAGATATAGGGGAGTTGCTTCATTGCATCAGATATATGTCACTTTGCTCACAGCTGATTGGTCCAGTTTGGGTTTGCGGTCTCTATCCCAGAATAAAACCTGCTCCGGAGCAGGGTAGCTGTGTAGCGTAAGTTACCATGGTGACGAAACCCACTCAGAACCAAACCATCTTCTTGAGTCCGAAAACTCAGAGTTTGCTCAAACTAAACGTGAACTTACCTGGGTAAAACTGAATCCGGCTTCGTGCTACAGGCCACAGGACAGTAATTTAGTCAACGATGATCACTGGTAAAGGCCTGCATGAATTTCAACCACAGAAATTCACCTTAAGTTGAAAAAATATCTCTAAAAGGGTTTCTGAACATTAAACTCAGTGTGTGTCTACGTGTTCATCGCTGTCCTGCTCCTCAGGCATGTGGTCTGTGTTTCCCAGTAAACCATGAACACGTGCACTAAAAAAACAGTGTTCATTCTTCTGTGGAAAAGAAATGAAGCAGCATTTCCGTGCCTGTCATATTTGATCAGGAGCTAAATGGTTTCCCAGGGCCACCCCGCGGATAGTCTTGGCAAAGGACAGTGGCTGTGGCTGCCAGGAGGAGCTGTGGGTATCCTGGAGGAGACTGCCCTCATAAACAGGCTTGTCAGTTGCATTTGTATGGATAGTACTAGCAATTCTGTGTTCATGTTGTAGTTTTCCAGCAGTAATCTGGCCCCTCTTGGTCAGGACAGAGCCTCAGTCAAGTGTTACCATCTCTGTCGTATAAATAATGACGGTGGTGTTTGTTGGCGTGAAAGTGGTAAAAGACTCTCCTTTGTAGGACAGCAAGGAATCTAATTGAGATTTATGCTTAGTGGTCTTTGTTAGAGCTGGATTAATCTCTTTTGAAGACTGCAGTGGAAACTGGAAACTAATAGACTACTATTTCCTTGAAAGGGTATAGATGTTTAAAGAGTATCTTCTCACTTTGACCTTCCTTGTGTTGTAGGTAGTTTAGGCGACGCCTGTATGTATGGCACAGGGACCCAATTAACCCGTGGATTGAAGAATCATGGGTAACCTCATTAGCAGACCTAGCTGTTTGGGACAAAAGTCCAAACAAGTTAAGTCAGAGGAGAGTGTCTTGAAAGAGTGCTACCAGCAACGGAGAGAATGGCCGCTCCCAGAGCCACCTAGAGAAGAAACAAGGAAAGAGGATGTGGAAGAGGTTCTTCGACAAACTCCAACACCGGACAAGCAGAGGAGTTCCCCAGCCCCTACTGTCACTACAACCAGCACTCTGGACAATGCCTGGCGAAGCACTCCGTCCCCGGTAAAAACACCACGAAATGGGTCTTTGCCCAGAATGTGTAATATTCCAGAGTACAGAAGATCCCCCCTGAGTCAGTATGGATCCGTGGACAGGAGAGCCAGCCTGCAGAGAAAGGATTCTGGAAGTCCCTGGTCCTGGAAGCCTCTGAACACTCGAGAGGTTACTGAAGTCACAGAGGTGACAGAGACAATTGTTACCGAGATTGTAGAGGTGACAGAGTATCCTCCTGCGGGGAAAGGAGGTGACCCTATTGTTACTAGAACTGTTAGAGTCCTTACTGGAGCTGCTGAGGAACTTGCAGAGGTTATTCAATTTAATTTACATTTATTTTAAATTTAATGTTTTTCTTTCTTTCTTTTTTTTTTACCATCATTTACCATTTTTTTATTTAACTGATTTTGAAGTCAATGTATCAACAATGTTTCACCAATTTGTTCACTTTCCAATTAAATAAAATTGTTTCACAATTCTCACAAATTCACAGCTGCAGAGTGATGGTCAGTCAAGTTCAGACCAGGAATCAAGTCTAGATCAATGGAAGGTACAGTATACTGATCTTTCCTTAACCTGTACTTTCTTTATGAAAACGTGATAGCATATTGTCTGGTCTTATGTTAAGGATGGCAGCAGTGTTTTGGCTCTGAAAGATGAGTTCAGGGATCCGTTGAAATTCCAGCAAAATCTGGAAACGCTGCTGACGTGGGTCTGCGAGATTGAGGAGCTGACAGCCAATCAAAAACCACCATCCTCAGAGTTTAAAGTGGTGAAAGCGCAGCTGCAAGAACAGAAGGTATGTTAAAAACCTTGTTAAAAAGCTGTAGCTATATAAACCAACAAACAATAAACTAATACATTAATATTTACATAAACTATTGATAAAAAAGGCTACCCAATTTTAAAGCCTTGTCATGTAATTTCTAATCCCATCCTTAACCTTTTCTTGAACTGAGAAGCATACTGTCTAAGTTCATGCATATAATAAGCTTTGAATGCCTTTGTGTATGATATGGGAATGGGTGGGGGGAAAATAATTCACCTTTTTGAGATCTTTTGAGATCTTTGTTAGCTTAGTGAGTAAGGTAAAACATACCTGAATGATCACAATGATCCTCTGACACATGATACAAGTGTTTGGCTTAAGTACCACAAAGAGAGAACAAGGTGCATTATAAAGCTTGTAGATTCTCAGAAGGAGCAATACCTCTATGAACCAAATGTGTGTTTGCTTCCTCATACAAAGCATATTTGAAGACGCAAAAGGGGGTGTTCTACAAAACTGTATTAGGAAGGCAATTCCCAACATGTCCTCCAACTGTATGGGTCGTTTGTCGCTTCCCTGAAATACGACCCATCAGAGCGTCTACTAAATTTGTGCTTCTATCGACAACAGCACACTTTCTTATTAATACATTGTACCCTTTTATTTGCATCATAATTTGTGTTTTGTGTAGCTCAAATGGTAGAGCATTACTTTATGATGCGATTATGGGTTCGATCCCAGGGAATGCACATGCTCATAAAATGTATATGCACTATAAATCACTTTCCAACACATCGCCAAATGCATTAATGTAAATGTGTTTTGCGAAATGGAAATGAGACAAATGGTGGGTAAGGGACCGTATATAAAGTCCACACATTGCCTTTAAATGAACACACAATTTGATTGGTCATCATGACAGTATTAGTCAGTATTAGTCATGACAGCAGACGCAACACAACACTGTCATTATTTTTGCGTCAGCTAGAGGGCGCTTAACTTTAAAACGTAAATATAGGTCGTAATAAGTTGCTTGCACCAGTGTTGCCTACTTAGTGACTTTGTCGCTGGATTTAGCTACTTTTCGGACCCCTTTAGCAACTTTTTTCCAAAAAAGCGCCTAGCGACAAATCCAGCGACTTCTTGGACAAACCTTATTCAGTTTCTAAACCTCACCAGTACTGCTGCACGAGGTCTTGCTTTGCCAGCGCGCACACACCTCTGCGTCTGTTCTGTTTAGCAAGCGGCTGTGAGGAGCAGTGCTTTCAGTTAAAAAAAGATATTCTGTTGCTTCGAACTCTATTTTACATGCAAACATAGCCGAAATCACAGCACAGCCATTGTCTTTTATCGTATGTGTATTTGATTTCATTAGATGACGGCTCGATTATACAGTAAATCAAGATTTTTGTGCAGATTACATCTTGGAAGGGAGAGCTGGTTATGGAGTCTTAATGGGCCACGTTTCAGTCACTATTTCATATTCATCCCATTGTCTGACAACAGAAATAGAAATATATATTAATGAAAACTATTTTATTGAGAATTTGGCTGCATTAAAACAGTTTGTGAGCACAGAGAGGCAAACAAATGCAAAAGGAAATATGACACAATAAGGTTGTTAATATGCTACATTGTGTATGACGTCATCTAGCGACATTTAGTGACTTTTCAAGCGGGCTTTAGCTACTTTCAGTTGAGAGAAGTTGGCAACACTGGCTTGCAAAAACAACCTATTGGGTCGTTTTTTTGGAGGAGGACAGTCTCCCCACTGTTCTGCAGAGTTTAACTACAACCCTAATCAAACACAACTGAACAGCTAATTAAGGTCTTCAGGATAACTTGAAAAATCACAGGCCAGGTGTGCTGAAGCAGGTTGAAGATAAAGTTGCAGGACAGTGGGTCCCCAGAAGCAGGGTTGAAGGGTTGACCTAGGAGCAGCGTTGATCTAGACATCTCCAAGACCAGGGGTGCTTCTCATTTCTTATTTGTGCATCCTCGTTTCCTTTCCTCGTTACCTTTCCTCGCATCTTAGCTTAGGCTTCACTACGCTGAATAAACAGCTTTTTAGAGGAAACAGCTCATCATTTAATTAATCCACAGCCTATCGGCTAATCCTCAACATGTTTTACACTAAGCAATACTTTTGGATTTAACTATTTTTAGAGTTTACACCGAAAAAAAATGCCATTTTATAAGAGAAGTCACTGACTTTTTGCGACAGGTGGGATTCAGCTTACGGCATTTCTCATTCATTTCTATGGTATCCGTAAACAGCAATTGAGTGTCGCACAACTCTGACTGAAATTCAGTGATGTCAAGGCTATTATGTGATTGGTTATTACGCCACACGTGATCCAAGTTAGCCATTACGCTTTCTCCAATAGTAAGTAATACAGACCCTCTCATCTCCCTATATTAAGACAATCTCTGGCATCAGTTTGAATATTGAGAAGCATCCCAGGATTGAGAACCACTTGCTTGCAAGCCCCTGCCCTTGGAGGAAGCATAATAAATTCCTTCAGCATAATAAACATAATAAGTTTCTTGCCCTGCAGTTCTTACAGCGCCTCCTAGAGGACAGGAGACCAAGTATGGAGACCATGATGCAGGAGGGTCCACACCTGGCAGAGGGACTTCAGGGAAATGACAGTGAAAAGACCAAAGTGCAGCTTGCACAGCTCGAGCTCAAGTGGGAGGCTCTACTTCAGGGCGCCAACAGCAGGTCAGTCTGGTTGACACATTGGTCCACATTTTGGCCCCAGGAAGACCCACGTAGTTGGGGCTGTTTGACCGACATAAAAGAGCCAACCACAACTTTTTTACCTGATGCTTTGGGTGGGTAAATCTGATGTTAGTGATGTAATGTGTTTTGTTTTGACAATTAATTTGTTTTCACAGACACAGGACTCTGGTGGACATTCTGCCAAGAGCTCAGCTATTCCAGGAGAGGACAGACAGACTTCAGCAATGGCTTATATCTGTGGATCAGGACTTAGCTGAGCTCCGCTCTGCAGAGAGAGGGATGCTCCATTTGCAAGAAGCCACAGGACAGGCCAAGGTCAGCAAAACATTAGAAAATGTTTTGTTTATCCGTTAATACATTTGTATGCTACAAGATTTCAGTGTGGAACGAAATAGCCTTTCTCTATCACCTTTTAGGCAGTCATGGAAGAGATAAAAGCTAAGAGTGTCGACCTGGGGAAACTCCAACAATGTGCTTATGAGCTCATGGAAAAGATTTCAGGTGGTGTTTCCTCCCATTTTGTGTCATTGCATACACTTAACCTTGCATAGTGCCCACAAGGACATGTTTCAAACATGTTTCAATCTTTCACATGCTAATCTAAAGAGGAGGAAACCCAGCTGGTGCAGGAGCGGGTAGACAGTCTGCGTATTCGGTACTCAGTGATGAGTCTGGGTAGTGCTGATGTCCTGCAGAGGCTGGAACAGGCTTTGGAGGCATCTAGTCGATGTACCTCCAGTCAGGAAGACCTCCACCTTTGGCTTGGTCGAATCGAGAGAGAGCTGCTGGCTCCTGCTGCCCAGACTGAGACTGGAGATGCAGTCTTGTGTTCTTCTGAGAGGCAGAAGGTAAGAGACAGGTGGATACCTCAGGTTGCTTGAAGTGTACTGTAAGTCATTTTGGATAAATACAGCTGCTAAATGCCTGCTTACCTATCAGCCTGTTTGCATTTGATTAGCTGGAACAGGCTGTTGAGAAAGAGTTGGCTTGGTTTAGAGACACCTCACTGGCACTGGAGGAGCTCAGAGCCATTAATCTGGACCCAGACATCATTGCATCCGAGCTCAATGAGCAGAAAGTGAGTTTTTGCACATTCACAATGATGTTCTCTGTGCATATACTAGAAATTCTGTAAAATTCTTTAAAATAATCCATATGATGTCTGTTTTTCTGCAGATACTTGCTGTGGAGATTCTGCAGCACAAGTTTAACATTGAGAAAATGGTGAAGATTTTGGAACTCCTGCAGATGTACACTGAGGATGGGGAGACACTGAGACTCCAGGTAAGCTAATATTCATTCTTAATACCTTTTGAAACATTTTCCATGGCATAAGAACCAACATAATACTACTGTCTTTTCCCCTCCAAAGTCTTCCCTAGACACCTTACAGGAGCAGTGCCAGGTCACTACTGCCACTAATTCCCAAGTCTTGCTTCAACTGGAGCATGCTCAGTCGCTCTTGTCTCAGTTCTCAGAGGGCTATGCTGAGGTGTTACCATGGTTACAGGAAACCAAAGCCCTTATTGGCCTGTTTACCCTGAACACCATCAGCTACGAGGCTTTCCGAGAACAACAGGACCTCTTACAGGTACTAAAAAACTTGCTTCTTCAGAGCAAGATATTAACAACAGATGCTCATGTTTGGGCCCACATTTGCTATAGTACAAGTGCAAGTTCAAACACATTGGATTTGAATAGCCATCACACTGTATTCAGTATATTAACTTTGTATTGCAATTATAAGACTTCATTAGTTGTTTCAGATAAAGTAATACAAACATCAATGTTTGATCGTGTTGCTGCATAACGTCCAAACAGGGCATCAGGGAGTCCATAGCAGAGCATAAGCCACTGATAGCACGGCTGATCATGCTGGCCCAGCGTCTATCAGACCTGAATGCAGTTCAGGGAGAGGAGTTCTGCCAGAAAGCCAGGGACACTGAAGAGCAGCATCTGGCCATCAGAGACAGGGTTCGAGAAGCTGCTGGAGTACTGGAGGAGTCTCTGCCCCGCTATACACAGGTGACACACATGTAGATTCAATGCTGATTCCGGGTGCATATGATGAAATATTTTATTTATTCTATAGAAAACAATTGTAGAAGTAGTTTGAATGCTGTAAAAGCCGATGTGTTTTGAAGGCCTCATGGCCTACATGACTGTGAGAGAAGTCACACGGGAAAGAATGGGATTTTGGCTGAAGTTGCTTGTGGATGGCATCCGCGGTGATACTAAGTTGCTCTTTTGGGCCACATGGCCTTCAACATGTTCTTTGGATAAAAATGATGAGGCAAATACACCAAATAGTCACTTTGTGATATGTTTTGACATAGGCTAGTTGGCAGTCTGCCACCCTTACAAGAGAACAAAAGACCAATTAATGAGGTGAAGAGTTAGGGAGTATTGGGAGGAGAACACCTGCAATAAGATCATTGGTTGAAAACTGTAATAAAGGTTGAGCTGAAAGTGAATCAGATGTTCTGCAGAGGTCTCAGATTTATTGTCTTCTTGCAGTAAAGTCCAATTTTGACTTCTTGAACTCGAACTTCTTGAGCATTATTTTGCAAGACAGAGAAGACTTTTCTCCATAACACATACTGGAGAATCCAGCTAAATCGCCTTCTTATGGTAGTTGGTTTAACATGGTTTGTAGTTATAAATCAGAGGTTCTTAAACTTGAATAAGTCAGACCTTCACAGAGGGGACCTACTTTTGATGAATGCCCCAAAACTCCATTGTAGATGCTGAGACTAGTGTACTGGACACTTTGAGAAGGTTTAAAAGATTAACCTGTTATTTAAAGCTTTTTCATAACTTGCAGTATATATATCAGTTTATACCATTCCGGGGATTTGAACCCATGAACTTGGTGTTGCTAACGCCATGCTCAGCTGAACTACAGGAATGCAACCCGCTGATGCACTACACTGATATAACCTGTTTTCAAAGAAGCCATATGTTTTATGTTGCTAAAGTGGTATAGAAAGACAACATTGCCACATTTTAGCTGCATAAATGCTAGCTCACTCCTGAAACTCTGCATGTCCATGTCAGCTGAATGAGAGGATGACTCTGATCGGAGAGAGCGTGGAGCGTCTGTGTAGTCACCTGCAGGCCTCAATGGCTCTTCAAGGCCTCTCCCCACGAATTCAAGAGCAGCTACAGGACAACAAGCACACATTGTCTGAGCTCTCAAAAATGGATCTGGACCTCAGCAGTGTGAGGACACAGGCTCAGGAGCTCCTTACCAACACAGGGGCTCTTGGGGACAGTTCCATTGGCACAGGTACCTCAAAACATGAATCGCATACATATTCTGGCACATACAGCTTTATATGCTAAAACATCTCATAAACACTATTGTTTCATAAGCATGGTCTGTCTATGATGATCTTGGCAATTTCAGCTATTCAAGACCGGGTTTGCAGTCTAACAAGCTGCTGGGAGGAGGCTCAAAGACAAGCTCAGGAGAGGGAGAAGTGGCTTCTCAATCTCCTGGATCTGGCAGTCAGGTTCTGGAATGATGTGAGTGACATGACATCTGGACTGAATGATACCCAGCAAGCTGTTCTGGACCTCAACTCCAGTCGATCAGATTCAGAAACCATCCGACAGAGCCTGGAGACCATGCAGGTAGGCTACAAAAATGATACTGTGGTCAATGTTGCTCTGCTCTATGCTGGTCCAGGCTGGCCCTTTCTGGTTTAGTGTTGGTCTAGCTGGGGAACCAGAAATACTGGCGAAGCTGGTTGACCAATGTAATATTGCTAGTTTTACTTAGCAGCTTTTAGAAGTACATCCCATGTTTTTGACCAGCGTCCAAAACAGAACATATGCTCATTACCTGGTTTTGTTCTTTCAGCAGGGTTATTTAAGAATATTTCCTCATTGCGTCCTGAAAGTTTTGAATTAACGCAATGCCTCATACCATTAAAACTCTCTTATCCTTCCTTCTCAGACACTCAGGGAGGACATTGATTCTCTGCAAGGTGACCTGGACACACTAGGAATTCTGGGAATGGAACTCATGTCAGCTTGTGGTGACACAGACAAGCCAGAGGTCACCAAATGTTTGGATGAGGTTTGTATTTGAAACTGAAATGAGAATAATCCTCGCAGAAACTGTTGTACATCTTGCAGTCATTTGTTCACATCTCACTATCCAGCTGTCTTTTTCTGCAGCTTTATGGCACGTGGAACAATCTCAGTAAGATCTGGACAGAGTGCAACAGTAAGTTAGAAGAATGTTTACGAATGGCTCTCCATTATCAGGACAGTATGCAGGTGAGTTAGTTTCAATTCCTTTCAAGGCATTCCTAATGTAGGTTGACTATACATCCTCATTTTTCCAGATTGGACATGTCCTGGCCAGGATTTCTAAAATGTCCAAGTTTTGGCTTTATTTTAATTTATTTGATGTTCTCTCTACTGTCCTCATAAATTTTATGCATGCATATTTGCATTGCTTTGACTGTTCTCTGTTGATCCCACCTTCTCACACGCCATGATTGGTCGATTGTGTACAATGCCTACATGCTATTGGTCAAGCTAATTTTCAGTCATTACCTTCAGCAAGTATGAAAACAACAGGAAAACAAAGCCAAAACCCAGACATTTTAGGCAATTTAGAAAAAGTATGTATGGTCACCCTACCTAATGAAGTTTGTACTTACTGTAGAAAACTTCCAAACACAATCACAAAGAATGGTCTGTTCGTTACTTTTTCTATCTTGTCTCGTCCAGTGGTGGTAGGTCTCTGTCTACAGTTGTAGTATTTCAAAATTCATGCCTCCATGTGGTTGTAGTGATGAGTCTCTAACAGACTGGCCGATTTTTGGATGCCCTTCTAGAGACACCAAAGCTAGCCATAGAGAATTTGGATTAAAGTCAGCATATTTCAACGAATTCTCTTCTTGGTTGCACTGACTTCATGAGACAATGGAAGAAATTGACAATGTGCACTTATGAATATTCATATACTATAGAGTGGGTCAAGAGAACACTACAAAAGCAAGTTTAAAAATATGACATTCTCTTGAAGGGACTCTTTGAGTGGCTGAAGTCTGCAGAGCTGAAATCCACCGAGGAGTTCTCAGTGGGATCTGACCTGGGATCAGTTAAAGAGCAGCTATGTGACCTGAAGGTTAGAGCACACAAACTTACCTTGAGAAACTGAAAACTGTGTCACAAACAAATTAGTGGTGATTCCATCACCTCTCCTTTCAGGAATTTAAGCGAGAGCTCTATAAGAAGAAGATCGAGATTGAGAGTCTAAACCATCGCTTTGTGTGTCGCCTTTCCCCGGGCACTGAGCGGCCTGGGTCCATCTCTCCACTGTGTGACTTCCGTCAGCGATGGGACAACTTGGAGTCAGAGACTGTCAGCAGACAGGTAAAATCTCAGCTAAATGGAAAAAAAAAATACTGTTTCATTATAATGGTACTTCAACGAGAGCACTGTGTTTTCGAGCAGCACCAGTTGGAGTGTGCACTGCTGGGCTTGGGTCAGTTCCAGAACACTCTTGATGAGTTGCACGCCTGGCTCTCCCACACGGCTGACCTACTGCAAGCCTCTCAGTCAATCAGCATTGACCTGCAAACCTGTGAGATAGAGCTAGCCAAGCACAAGGTACAAACACAAACCCTAAGGCATTAATTGGCACATTCTTGCCAATGTTGTGTCCTCACTTTTGCAGTGATTTTTGCTCATTTCGAATGAAACGCTAGTGTACTGCTTACTGAATGCTGAATTTAGTACCTAAAATTCTAGCAAGGTTCTCTCAAAGTTATGAACAACAGTTCTACAACAGTGCAACAGTTTATTTCAGAAACGTTTTAGTTGGATGTTCTAGCAATTTTTTAAATGTTCCTACTTACTTAAAAACGTTCAGAGAACATTCAAAAATAGCATTCCCATAATGTTTGAATGTTTGCTTAATGTTCATATAACCAAGAAAAAAGGTTTTTAAAACATATATTTAAAAAAAAAAAAAAACTAATACTGAACAACTACCTTACTAACTATTATCAAACATTCTTAAAACATATTTATGCTAGCTAGGATACTGGCTACTGCTTTTAAAAATAGTATGTGAAACAGCCACGTAAGACATGTTCCTGGATCAACCTCTTCAAAAACATAGACCTAACCCTATCCCTACACTCTTAAAAATAAAGGTGATTCACGATGCCATAGAAGAACCTTTTTTGACTAAATGGTTCCATAAAGATCCTTTAACATCTGAAGAACATTTCTCTTTCACAAAAGCTTCTTTGTGGAGAAAGAAGGTTCTTCAGATTATAAAAAGGTAAGAAAGAGATGGTTCTTTAAAGAACCTTTGACTGAATGGTTCTTTGTGGAACCAAAAAGGGTTCTGCTATGGCATCACTGTGAAGAACCTTTTAAGCACCTTTATTTTGAAGAGTGTACTCCTAAACCTACCCATAACTTATCCCTAAAATCAGAGGGAAATGATAGCTGAATAACAAAGGTTCAGAAGCATGTAACCCTGGTTGTAAGCCTAAAACTGTCATTTTCTTTAAATGTACTGTATCCCTCAATTCCAATTGGTTGATTAGAATGTTGTACTTGGTGAAATCACGTTCACTCCAGCCACTGCTTACAGCATCCTACACAGCATTTACACAGTCTGTACTGTATACTGGCTACTACTTTTAAACAAAAGTGCTTGTTGTGTGCCTTTAGGTTCTGCGGAATGATGTGATGTCCCATGTGCAAACGGTAGACTCTCTGAACCAGGCCGGCAGAAACCTGATGGAGTCTGGGGCGGGAGACAGTTCACATGTCCTGCAGACTCGTCTGGAACAGCTGAACGAACGCTGGGAATTTGTGCGCTGTGAGACAGAGCGCAGACAGCTAGAGCTGGAAAATAACCTCAGTCAGGTGACCAGCAAATAAACCAGATTACAGAATTCATGAAAACAGAATGGTTTTAGTTGGTCTCAGTCTCATTGTCTCATATGTTTGTTCCCCTTTTTCTCAAAAAAATTGCATAATCCTTAACCCTTGTGCTGTGCTGAAAATCCTTTACCTAATTTGGTGCTCAGTCAAAAATGACTGACCTTTGCTTGTAAATTTCTTATGCTATATTATTACCAATTCTTGGATTCAATCTTTTCTTTCAGGTTTTGTATTTCTTTTTGTAACTGACTGATCATAGTCCTCATTGATCCGAATTTATGCACTTCCAGTTTTGAGTGAAAAAAGCATTGTAGATTATTTTGGCAATGCTCACTCCAAAACTGAGGTGCATAAGTTCAGAGCAACGAGGCCTTCAACCAGTTAGTTCCAAAATGAAGTACAGAACCTGCTAATTGAAATAAAACAATTTGACAAAAGGATTCAAATCAATATTTGGCAATAATGCAGCATAATGAGATACTCATAAGCGGGCCAGTTTTTCTTTTGTTTTTTGTTTTTTTGTGACTGGGAACACCAAAGAACACCAAATCCCCAGAAAGTACAAATATTAACCTATTTTTGAGGGGGAAGTTGTTATACCCTGTGTGAGCCAAGTCAGTGAGTCCAGTGCAATAACATTCAGTAGCAAAAAAAAGAGAAATTCCTCTCCAGGTCAAAATGACACTTCTTTGTTAGAAAAAAGAAAAGGAAAAAAGTTTTTTGGTACTTTTTGGAGGATTTTTCCTCATGTTGTTACACTTTTGAGCAGATTCTTTTCAAGTAGCCTGTTGAATTGTTTACCAGTCGCATTGAATGATTAATTCATGGTCTGATTACAGCTGTTCTAGAGTCAACAACTTACAGATTTATTTATTGTTATGGTCAGAGTGAGTCTCCAGTTCCAGTTAAATGGGTCGTGAAATGAAAAATCAAATAGTTTTTGATATTTACACGTGAGAGGATTCTATGAAATGCAATAGAAACTTATACCTTGTGTGTGTGTGTGTGTGTGAGAGAGAGAGTGTGTGTGTGTGTGTGTGTGTGAGAGAGAGAGTGTGTGTGCGTGTGTGTGTGAGAGTGTGTGTGAGAGTGTGTGTGTGAGAGCGTGTGTGTGTGTGTGTGTGTGTGTATTATAAACTCAGCCCTTATAACTGGATTGCAGGTTCAGGACGTAACCATGGAGATCCAGGATCTCCTGCAGTGGCTGGAGCACACAGACCTGAGGCTGTCATCCAGTAAGACCGTGTGGGGAATGCCAGACTCTGCCAACGAGAGACTGAACGCTCATTTGGTAATGAGGACTTTAATTCTGCATGCTGAACATACTCGGTTACTAACGTAACCTCGGTTCCCTGAGATACGGGAACGAGTACTCCGTCTTGCTTAAGACACATATGGGAAAAAGCCTTTTTTCTCCTGAACTGAAGCCTATTTCATTCACGCAGTGAAACTGCACGTGACATGCTGTCATAGAGCAGCTCGTCTCCACTTCCCCCAAATGAGATCAGATCACTTGCACCAGCAGAGGGACGCTGATAAGACTGGGAGAAAAGGACGGGAGAACACTCTCTCTGCGGCGAGAGCGAGGCACGCGGGATCTGGGCCGGCGTGAGCTCGCTCGTGGCCGATCGCTCGACCCCTTTGCCCCGCTGTTTTTTCCTCACAGGTCCCTGGGAGGAAGCTGTTTATTAGTACTTATAAAGCACCTATAAATGCTTTATTCTGCATGACCATATTTTAGATCCCTTAATCCTTAAACCCCGTACCTAAACTTAACAACTACCTACTAACTATTAATAAGCAGCTAATTAGGAGTTTATTGAGGCAAAATCATAGTTAATAGAATGGAATAGATTTGGACCCCAACTTAAAAATTACGATAACACTTTACAGTAAGGTCCCATTAGTTAACATTAGTTGATACATTAACTAACATAAACTACAATGAACAATACATTTGTTACAGCATTTATTCATCTTTGTTAACATTAGCTCCATTAGTTTTAGTTAAAAATACAACTGTTTATTGTTAGTTCATGCCAACAAGGTCGAATAAATAATATTAAAAGGTATCACTTTTGATTTTAATAAAATATGAATAAATGTTGACATTAACATTCAATGAGATTAATAAATGCTTTAGAAGTATTTTTCATTGTTAGTTCATGATAACTAATGAAGTTATCTAATGTTAACAAATGGAACCTTATTGTAAAATGTAACCAAAGTAATTAGAATGTGATGCACTCCAAAAGTGTGGCTGTGTTGACATTAACATTTTAAAGTAAAATGCTTAAAATATTTCTCTACTGGCTAATCTTAAAAGAAACAAAATACTTTTCCATCAAGGTTTTAAAAATAATTTTATGTTATGATATGGAATTGCTTGGAAATGGTGTGCAACATTTGTTGAAGTATTGAATGTGTATGTTTAGTATAATATATAGTATTAGTGTCATTGAGATACTGTTGTAATTCGTTTTAATGTAATAATATAATTTTTTATTTTGTAATAAGTAATTTTTTTTTATGGCTATATAATTTTTATAATTTGTATTTTTATTTAAGTTATTTTTATTTAACAACAATGACAATGAGAAATGTTGCTTTGGCAACTAATACATTTTTTATTTTTATATTTAATTTTAGTTTTATTACAGTTAAATTTCTTTTTTTTTGTATTTAAAGTAACAGTTTATTCAAAGTGCAGTATTAGTTTAGTCAACTATGATATACCTGATTTTTGTAGGCAAAGTTAACAGAGGGACTTGGTCTTGCAAAGGAGTTTAACAGTAATGTCCAAGACCTGTTGACCAAAATGGCCAAGTGTAAGGAGACCATAAACACTCTGCCTGCGCCCAGCTTCATCCTGGACACCATCTGCGCTCAGCTTCAGGAGCACAGGGTACGTGCGTCTGCGTCTGTGTGTGTGCTGCTGTGAGTGCTGGTGTGATTCAGTCCTGTCGTCTGCAGGTGCTGGTAGGTGAGGTGCAGTCTTACGGAGAGAGGAAGATGAGTGTGGAAACCGCTGCCACACGTCTGTCCGAGCTCAGCAGGAAGGAAGACTGTGATGTGGTGCAGAACCTGATCATGACCGTTCAGGACCGATTCAAGAAACTCCTCCAACACACCACAGACAGGGGGAAAACACTCGAGGACGCCAAAAGACATGCTAAACAGGTTTTGACCTCTCATATGAACTACAAGACCTACAGAAAGTCCTCTGTTGTCAGGAAATCATTTGGCAAATACTAAACTTCTGTGCTTTTCACTTCCACAGTTCAGTGAATCATGGCACTTGCTGGTGGACTGGATGACGGAGGTTGAACAGACGCTGGACACACACAAAGAGATCGCAGTGTCACAGGAAGAGATCAAACAGCAGCTCACTGAACAAAAGGTACTTCACATCTCAGGACTCAGCAACGATGGTCTGCTGGTCTGAGGCCAGTGTAAGAGAGTGTCGGGTCAGGTGACAGTTTAGCCTTTAGGCCAGTGCTGCACTTACACGGCAAATAATTTCCGGCAAACTTAAAACTTTGTTTATGTATTTGTAAAAAAAAAAAAAAAAAGTCATAGTACACTGAAAAAAATGGTGTAGAATTGACATTGAATTAGGGATGCACCAATGTATCGGCCAATAATCGGTGTCGACCAATAAAGCAATTACTTGTACTATCAGCCATCAGCCGATTGCTTAAAAACAGTCGATGATCAGGGCCGATTATACCCTGTCGATCAAAAGGTGGTAGAAAAATGGGTAACACTTTATTTCGATAGTCCACTTTAGACATTCTACTAACAGTAAGTAACTTTGCAACTACATGTCAACTAGTTTACCCAGCACTGGGTTGTATTTAACCCAGCATTTTTTAGAGTGTACTAACCCTAAACCTAACCTAACCGTCTACTCTGAGAGTTTGTAGACATGTAGTTGCAATTTAATGAGAATTAGTTGACATGTAGTTGCAACGTTACTTACTGTTAGTAGAATGAATAAAGTGAAACCGAAAAATGTTTCAAACAGCAACTTGCATAAAGAAAATGTTTCGTGTGTCAAATTTAGGGCTGTCCAAGTTAAAGCAATAACGCATTAACGCAGAACTGTTAATGCGGGTTCTGACTGACCTTGTGAATCACCCGCAGTTCGAGCCAAGGTTGCCAAATCCACGGTTTTGACCTTCTCCAAACATTATTTGTACCGCGCCACCCATCCAGTAATCGCAAAGGGCTTTGGTTTGTTACTTCTGATATGAAACAAAGTCTAAACTCTCAAATTCTGTCCATTTTTCACAAAATTCTAACAATAAATGCCGTTTTGATGCTCTTAAATGTGGCGTGACAGATCACTGTAGCAGCTTCAGTTCAAGCGGTAGCGCGGAGTCTCTTCCACTTTAATAAAAGTCAAAGTGAGAAATAAACGTGAAAGAACATCAGAAGGTATGTTAAAATTTATAGTACAACTTACCGAACTGTATGATGTCTCATATAGTTGCTCAATCAGCGTTTCAACCGAAAGAAAGACGTCAAATAACAGTGTCACTTCTCAGCAGGCACAGGACGTCAATATAACGTCAGGTTGACGTTGCATTTTGGTTGAAAATGAAAATGGGGTTTACATCAGTATTTGACGTCAATTTGACGTTGACTTAACGTTGGATTTTGGTTACACAACCTAAAAATAACAAATATCAACGTCAGCTGATGTCGGTATTGGACATCAAATTAACATTGACATTAGACGTTGAACTGACATTGAATCACCCGACGTCGCAACCGAAATGTAACCAAATATCACCATCTTATGACATTGTGTGCCTGCTGGGATTAGCATTGCATTTCCCTCAGGAAAGTTATCCAAGTTTGTTAATTAGCTATCAAAACACTAGAGGGAGCTTATTTACTATTAGTTACATATTTATATTTCAATAAATCTGTCATGAAGTCAAGTTTTTATGAAAACTAACTTATGTGCAATTGAGTTGTATACAAACATTTTTATTTGAGTGTGATTATTATATCTGAAAATAAATGGCACTGAATGTAATAGTTTTGTTATTAATTTTAACCTCTAATATTATGTACCAAATGAGAGGGTTCTATGTATAGTACACTGTGTATAGTTTACACTTTACAGCATTAGTTGGGAGAACTTTTTTCCCCTTTAAGAAAACTAAACTTGGTATCGTATTGGCTGAGAAATTTAGTATCGGTGCATCTCGACCCTGATATAGCAGTATATATTGCAAGATATAAACTCTGTCAAATTGTCAGAATTGTAAGATATAAATTCAGAATTGCGAGATGTAAACTTGCAAATGTGAGAAAAGATATCAAAGCTGTGAGATAAAAAGTTGCAATAACCTTTTTATTTCTTATTATTTGGCAAAAAACAAAACTGAATTGTGAGATATAAACTCAGAATTCAGAGAAAACAAGTCTGAATTGTTAAATATTAAAACTCTGAACTACGAGAAACAAAGTCCAAATTATGAGAAGCTCAGAATTAGGAGGAAAAAAGTCTGAATTGTGAGCGGAAAAAGGTTTCCATAAAAAATAAAGGATGGATAAATTCTTAAGGAGTTATTTCTGATGATGGTGCCCGTTAAAAGTTGCTGTAAAAACCCTCAGTAAAGTAAAACTTGACAGTGGAGTATATAAAAAACTGTATAAACCACACTGGAAATTTCACCACCGAAGCAGTCAGTTCAGTCGGTCCATTTATAAGGTGAATTTGTATGTTTTCAGGAGTTCCAGAAGCTGCTCCGCTTGAAGCGGCCGATGTACGAGGCCTGTCTGAAGAGAGGCCGCTCGCTGCAGGAGAAAGCCCAGAGTCCTGAAGACACACAGCACCTGGAGAACATGGTGTCTGAGCTCAGAGACTCATGGGACACCATCAGCGGCAAATCCAGCGAGAGGGGAGCCGACGGGAGCTCTGTAGTGCACTGTGAGTCTGTTTCTGAGCTCTAAACTCCGCTTTTCTGTCCCCAGGCAGCACAAGCTGGAAGAGGCTCTGCTGTTTTCAGGCAGATTCACTGACGCTCTGCAGGCTCTTAATGACTGGCTGTACAGAGCCGAGCCACAGCTGGCTGAAGATGTACTATATATATATATATATATATATAAGAAAGAAACAAGTGTAGTGTATTACTTGTTTCATTTTACATCTAAACAAAAGCATTCACGTAAGAAAGTCAAATAATCAAAAAAGTCGCTTCAGTGTGTTCAATACAAATAAATTGATTATTAAAACTACAAAAGCAGTTCAATCAAGAGCAGCAAGTGAGTCGCTCTTTTCTTTTATCGTTTAATGCAAACAGTAGAACAAATATAAGAAACAAATAGGCGTAGTGCATTACTTTTTCATTTTAAATCTAAACAAATGCATTCAAGTAAGAAAAACAAATAATCAAATATAAAACTCACTTCAATATAACATAAATTGTTTATTAAAACCACAAATGCAGTTCGATCAAGAGCAGCGATCTCTTCTTTTCTTGTTAGACTAACATTAATGAGACAGACGGCCTATATTAAGACTTATATCTAATATAATGTTACACATCAGATGTTTTCCCCAACAGTTCCCCAAACGTTGACTTAAGACATAACTGATTATGTTTGCGTGAATAGCCTACTTAAATACTGTAATTCTGTGTATACAGTATGTGTATGTTATCGGTAGTGCACTGTGAGTCTGTTTCTGAGCTCTAAACTCCGCTTTTCTGTCCCCAGGCAGCACAAGCTGGAAGAGGCTCTGCTGTTTTCAGGCAGATTCACTGACGCTCTGCAGGCTCTTAATGACTGGCTGTACAGAGCCGAGCCACAGCTGGCTGAAGATGTACCTGTCTGTGGTGAAAAAGACCTGGTCAGCAATCTGATAGACAAGCACAAGGTACAGCAAGTCTCAGAGTAAAATGAGTCAATTTTCAAAAATTAGTTATTTTTATTGTTACATTCTCCAGTAAAATACCTTCAAAATGATATATGAGTTGTTGGAATCAGACAAAAAAATGAAAAACAGCAACACCTGTTTGAAGTCGATGAAGTTAGCAAAATCCATTTCGAGAAAAATCAAGTTAAAGTTTTCTGAAGGTTCCAAAGCAAAACCTAGCAACATTGCATCTTTTCCTCCAGGTCTTTTTTTAGTAATCATTACTGTATTAATAATCACAATATTGCTATTTTTATTTTATCTTTGTTGTTATAAATAAGAACAGATGCAAAAAAAAAAAAAAAAAAAAAAAAAAAAAATTTAAATTACTTTTTCATTTTAAATCTAAACAAATGCATTCAAGTAAGAAAAACAAATAATCAAATATAAAACTCACTTCAATATAACATAAATTGTTTATTAAAACCACAAATGCAGTTCGATCAAGAGCAGCGATCTCTTCTTTTCTTGTTAGACTAACATTAATGAGACAGACGGCCTATATTAAGACTTATATCTAATATAATGTTACACATCAGATGTTTTCCCCAACAGTTCCCCAAACGTTGACTTAAGACATAACTGATTATGTTTGCGTGAATAGCCTACTTAAATACTGTAATTCTGTGTATACAGTATGTGTATGTTATCGGGATCGTTATGTGCGTGATTCATACGTCTGTCAGCAGCAGCGCAAGAAGAGAGCAGAGAAAAAGGTACTGCTCTCAGAAAACATACAAATAAAGATCATTTTAGATGTTTAAATACTATTTGGAGCATTGGGATCACTAGACGAGGGCTTAATTGACTCCTCGTTTTTGTGAAAACCTCAAATTTGACCAAAATCGACATTTTCCACTTTTTTTGCATGTAGCTCAAAATTGGCCTTCCGTGCGCATTCCGACTCATTTTGCCAGCACGGGTCTCATATGAACTCAGTGTGTTATCGGTAGTCTATAGTCTGCTGTAGGTGAGCTCTGCTCCTCCTCTGATGCGCAGGTGTTCCAGCGGGAGCTCGGGAAGCGTGCCAGCTGTATCCGCACGCTGAAGCGCTCGGTCAGGGATCTGACGCGGAGCAGCACGGCTGATGCACACTGGCTGCAGGAGCAGATGGAGGAGCTGGAGGGCCGCTGGGAGGCCGTGTGTAAACTCTCTGTGTCCAGACAGACTCGACTAGAGGCCGCGCTGCAACAGGTACCAGCACACGCCACTGATAATCACAGCACCTTCTTTCACAAACACTTATAGTTACATTTATGCATTTAGCTGACACTTTAATCCCAAGCACTTACATAACATTCAAGGTACTGTAGTGTTGTTACTGTTAACATAAATAAAACTGAATATTCAGTTAGTTGCAAAGGCAAACTGTCTCTTTTTTAGCTTATAAATGACTAATTACTAAAACTAAAACTGAAATCAAAATTAAAAGATATTTTAAAATGCAAAAACTAATAGAAATGGCTAAAATACACAAAAAAGTACTAAAGCTTAAAGCATAAAGACATTAATAAATATTGATGATTACAAAGTAAATAACACTGTACTGTACATTTTGATGGTGATGAACGTTTGTGAGGTACATTCAGACATATTTGATAATCCCATCATATTTGTTCTCAGGCGGAAGAGTTCGATGGAATGGTTCACTCGTTCCTGGATCATCTTTGGGATGTTGAGAGGGTCCTGAAGTACGGAGTGCTGCCTGAGGAAGAGGAGGCTCTTCTGGCATTTCTTACCTGTCATCAGGTACGGCGGACATGGACTCGTTTATTACTCCAGAGATTGGTATCATATGAGTTTCACATCATTGTCTTTGTGATCTGCAGGAGTCGATGAGTTCCTTGAACACTCAGCAGACGGCGCTCGAGAACATTCACACACTGGGCGAGGAGATTCTGTCCTCCTGTCATCCAGACTCTGTCATCACCATCAAATCATGGATCAGCATCACAAAGACTCGCTATGAAGAGGTGAGTCCAGTTAGACGATGATCACTAGATCTTAATCAGTTGAAATCTGTTGACAGTTGTGATTGGGCAAAACCATTGGGTTCTGGAAGTCTCATTCATTTTTCTATAAAGGTGTGATAATTGAAGTGATGAAATATGGTTCTGTAAAACTGAAACAAAAATAAATATCTTGTCACGTAAATCAATAAGATGTTTATAACAGTACATCAGATAAATATCAGTCGTCACTCTATATCTCCAATAATATGTCTTAGTAAGATGATATTTAAATGCTTAGTTCGATTATCAAAACATATAATGCAATGCAACACGATGATAATTGAGAAATGAACAAATAAACATTTCTCAAAAGCCTGATGATCATATTTGAGACTCAAAAATGAAAAAAAAGATGTCTGGATAATCAAGTAAAGCTGAGCTGCTTTAGTCCAGTAAGTGTTCATTTTCAAATATTACTAACAATATCAATGTTATTCTTACATTTACTTTATAAAAATTTGTAAAGATTTGACAGCAAAAAGACACATGAAGCACGAGCTGAAGGCAGGCGTTTGTACAATTATACTAAAAGACATTTGACTTGATAATATATATATATACTGTGTGTATATATATATATATATATATATATATATATACATACAGATAGGTCCAT
>NW_015540908.1:606651-607563 GCF_001515605.1 Sinocyclocheilus anshuiensis
ATATACAGTATTTGGACACAGGCACAATTTTTATTATTTTAGCTGCTGACCAAAACATATTCAAGTTGCAGTTATATAATGAATATGGGCTTAAAGTGCAGACTCTGAGCTTTAATTTGAGGGTATTCTCATCATAATTGGAGGAAAGGTTAGGGAATTACAGCTCTTTAATATGTACCCCATTTTTCAAGGGACCATAAGTAATTGGACAGTTGACTCAAAAGTCATCTCATGGACAGATGAGGGCTATTCCTTCATTATTTCTACATCAATTAAGCAGGTAAAAGGTCTGGAGTTGATTCTAAGTGTGCTATTTGCATTTGGAAGCTGTTGCTGTGAAGCACATCATGAGGTCAAAGATCTCTCCATACAAGTGAAACAGACAATTGTTAGGCTTCAAAAACAAAAGTAATCCATCCGAGAGATAGCAGGAACATCAGGAGCGGCTAAATCAACAGTTTAGTTCATTCTGAGAAAAAGAGACTGCATTGGTGAGCTCAGAAACATAAAAAGACCTGGACGTCCACGGAGGACAACAGTGCTGATGATCGGAGGATCCTCTCTATGGTAAAGAAAAACCCTTTCACAACATCAGCCAAGAGAAGAACACTCTCCAGGAGACAGATGTGTCTCTGTCAAAGTCTACGATCAAGAGAAGACTTCACCAGAGCAAATACAGAGGCTTCACCACAAGCTGCACACAATGCCAGGCTAGACTTCGCCAAAACACATCTAAAATAGCCAGAGCACTTCTGGAAAAGCATTCTTTGGACGGCCAGAACGATGAAAGTCTGGAGAAGGCTTGGAACAGCTCATGATCAAAGCACACACATCATCTGTGAAACATGAAACATTGTGATGCATGAGCGTGCATGGCTTCTGTGGCTCTGGGTTACTGGTGTTTAGTGATGA
>NW_015540908.1:608624-612430 GCF_001515605.1 Sinocyclocheilus anshuiensis
GCGCAGTCCGGAACGCTGTTGTTGAGGCATGTTTCCGTGAACACAAAAACACAACATTCTCTTACAGTCCTCTGAGTTGAGCGTAGTAGTCGGATGTAGTCCAGTTTATTGTCCAAAGAGCGTACGTTAGCCAGTACGATGGTGGGGATAGCTGGCTTGTGTGGGTTAGCCGCTAGCCTAGCCCGGATACCTCCGCGCTTGCCCCTCTTCTGCTTCCTCTCACGCCGCTTGTGGCGCCTCCGCTGTGGGCGAGATGCAGTAGTGGGGGTCGGTGATGGTGTGGGCCTCCGGAGCAGACCGAGATCCCGCAGCTCTTCGGCGTGCGCAGAGTTTAACTCTAAAAATGTGGTTCTGCCGACATCGAGCAGAAACTCACGACTGTATGCGCGCTTAGAGACAGATAGACGCGACGAATACGTACAAAAACACTGCAACTCACAAGACAAAAAACACGAAACAGCGTGTTTCGCTGTGTCAGTGTGATCCTTATCAAACGCAACACATAAGTAATAGGATAGTTGACTCAAAAGTAATCTCATGGGCAGATGAGGGCTATTCCTTCATTATTTCTACATCAGTTAAGCAGGTACAAGGTCTGGAGTTGATTCTAAGTGTGCTATTTGCATTTGGAAGCTGTTGCTGTGAAGCACATCATGAGGTCAAAGATCTCTCCATACAAGTGAAACAGACAATTGTTAGGCTTCAAAAACAAAAGTAATCCATCCGAGAGATAGCAGGAACATCAGGAGCGGCTAAATCAACAGTTTAGTTCATTCTGAGAAAAAGAGACTGCATTGGTGAGCTCAGAAACATAAAAAGACCTGGACGTCCACGGAGGACAACAGTGCTGATGATCAGAGGATCCTCTCTATGGTAAAGAAAAACCCTTTCACAACATCAGCCAAGAGAAGAACACTCTCCAGGAGACAGATGTGTCTCTGTCAAAGTCTACGATCAAGAGAAGACTTCACCAGAGCAAATACAGAGGCTTCACCACAAGCTGCACACAATGCCAGGCTAGACTTCGCCAAAACACATCTAAAATAGCCAGAGCACTTCTGGAAAAGCATTCTTTGGACGGCTGAAATAAAAACCAAAATGTACCAGAACGATGGGAAGAAAAAGTCTGGAGAAGGCTTGGAACAGCTCATGATCAAAGCACACACATCATCTGTGAAACATGGAGCAGTGTGATGCATGAGCGTGCATGGCTTCAGTGGCACTGGGTTACTGGTGATTATTGATGACGTGACAGAAGGCAGAAGCAGCGGGATGAACTCTGAAGTGTGTAGGGATATACTCTCTGCCCAGATTCAGTCAAATGCAGTAAAGTTGATTGGACGGCGCTTCATAGCACAAATGGACGATGACCCAAAAACATACAGCAAAAGCAACCCAGGAGTTTTTGAAGGTAAAAAAGTGGATTATTCTGTGATGGCCGAGTCAATCTCCTGATCTCAACCTGATTGAGCAGCATTTCACTCACTGAAGACAAAACTAAAGACAGAAAGAGCCACAAACACACAACAACTGAAGTCAGCTGCAGTAAAGGCCTGGCAAAGCATCACAAAGAAGAAACCCAGTCTCTGCTGATGTCCATGAGCTCCAGACGTAAGGCAGTCAATGCCTGCAAAGGATTCTAAACACAATATCAAAAATGAACATTTTATTTACATTTGAGCCCCTGAAAATGGGGTGACTGTGTATAAAAACTGATGTAATTCCTAAGCACTTTATGTTGTATTTTTGTTCAACCCCTTATTGCTTAAAGTCTGCACTTCAGTTTAATCCTGACTGTTTCATTTTAATTGTATTCTGGTGGCATACAGAGCCGAAATTATGTGCATGTGTTCTATGTGTGATTTGATGGCTCAGGTCCAGACGTGGGCGAAGCAGCAGGCCGAGAGGATCCAGACCACACTGTCTGCTCTCGAGGCAGAGAGAGAGGAGATCCAGCGATTACTGGACTGGATCTCCTCCGCTGAAGAGTCTCTCAATCTGAAGGAGCAGGAGCCGCTGCCTGAAGACCTAGAGCTCTCTGCAGATCTCATCACTCAGCACACGGTACTAACAGCCAATAACAATCTATTCACATTAAACAATTCTGTCCTCATTTACTCACTTATGCTGAGAAAAAAGTCATGCAATTTTGGAACGACTGAGTAACTAGTGCTGTCAACCGATTAATCGTGATTAATCGCATCCAAAATAAAGTTTTTGTTTATATATGTGTGTGTACTGTGTATATTTATTATTTATATATAAATACACACACATACAGTATATATTTTGATAATATATCAAGCACAGCACACACACATATATTATGTAAACAAAAACTTTTATTTTGGATGCGATTAATCGCGATTAATTGTTTGACAGCACTACTAATTACAAAATTTTAATTTCGGAGTGAACTGTCCCTTTAAGAAAAGCAAAAATATAAATAAAATGTAAGTATTTACAACGATCACTACTTTATTCTGAGAGAAGGAAGAGGTTCATTTAAAAAATACAGTTTTTATAAGGTTTGACACCTGTGTATCTACTTCAAAAACCTTTATAAAATCAGGCAAATCAACATCAGTTTTCATCCTGAAGGTCCTGTCAAATTTTATTTTTTTAATACTGTTTCCTGTTTTGTTCTGTGTCTCAAACAAAAATCAGTGAAGTAATATTAAAATGAAAATGGAAAATATGAAAACATAGACACGCACAAACACACAATTAAAAAATCAGAGCAGATCCGCCTCTAAAAAACCAAAACCATGATGAAGGTTCAAGGTCAAGAAATGTTACTGTTTCCTTTTTAAGGATTTCATGAGGAATGAGATGAAAGGGAAGGTACCAGAAATTGAAAACGCCACAAAATCCTGTAAACACAAGCTGGTTCCCAAGCATCAGGTTTCCCCCAGTCGCAAAGCACCAGCAAGTGAGTAAAGAATCGGTGTGATCCGCTGCTGTGATTATTGTGTGCATGTATTCGGCTGTAATCTCTGTGGATTGTATTCATGCATAGAGAGGAGAGGCACAGCGAAGCCCCCGCCGTCTGCTCCTCTTCCACTGGAGAAACTGGACCCGCAGACACCCGTGATGAGTCAGCTGGTGAGTCAGTGGAGGACACTCTGGCTCCTGGCCCACGGCAGACAGAGCAGACTAGAGGAACATCTGCAGAGGCTGAAAGAGGTGATCATGAATGCGCTCCAGCTTTGATAAAAGAATAGCCTACATTTGTGTTTGAATCCATGTGGTTGTCTAAGAACCGTCTCTTTAACACATGCAGCTGGAGGAGTTTGCTAATTTTGACTTCAACATCTGGCGGAAAAGATACATGCAGTGGATAAGTCACCTCAAATCCCGGATACTGGATGTTTTTCGTAGCATTGATCGTGATCAGGATGGACGAATCACTCACAAGGAGTTCATCAGCAGCGTTCTGGCCTCTAGTGAGCATTAAAACTCTTGGTTGCTGATTTTTTGCATCATGTTGTTTGAGTGAATACCCATATGCAAAAATATGTGTACATGTATTACATTTCCATGTATGAAATTGTCATATGAATTAAAAACATATATGAAAAGTATTAGAAATTGGAACAATTTCATATATGAAATATACTATGTAATATATAGATGTAATACATTTTACAATTTTTTTATGTCCATCCTAAAACCAGTCAATACAATTTGATATTATGAATAAATATAAAAAATAGACATGTATTTACATATATGTATGTGTGTGTGTATATACAGTATATATGAAACCAATATACGTATATATATATATATATATATATTTATTC
>NW_015540908.1:612440-619539 GCF_001515605.1 Sinocyclocheilus anshuiensis
AACAAAGAGTGAAAAATTTAAGGGGGTCTGAATTTATATATATATATATATATATATATATATATATATATAAATATCTAAATAATACTATATAAATATCATCATATAGATATTATTAATATTTGTACATGATTTAATATATGTTATAAGCATATCTTCATCTACCCAGAGAATATACATATGTCAATATTTCATATAGCCTTGTCGTATGGGTATATATGTAACTGTTTGCAATATTTGACTTTGTACAGAATTTCCCACCAACTCCCTGGAAATGACTGCGGTTGCTAACATATTTGATGTTAACGGTGATGGATTCATTGACTACTATGAATTTGTGAGTGCCCTCCATCCAAGCCGAGACCCTTACAGAAAGACGATAGATGCAGACCAAATCAATGAGGAGGTGTGTGTAGCTCTGTTTTTACATTCTTCCCTGCATTGAGTATTTCTGTAAGACGACTAACAGAAACCTCAATTCTGCAGGTGAGCCGTCAGGTCTCTCAATGCAACTGTCCAAAGAGATATCAAGTAGAGCAAATAAGCGCAAATCGCTACAGGGTGAGTGAAAATCTATTCTTGGTACAAATAATGCTTGTTTATACCTGATATTAACACCGGATCTTGGGAGATCAGATCACAATTCTAGTGCGGTTCGACTGATATATGAATGCAACACGGACCAAAGACATCTAAAAGAACCAAAATGATGTCACAAGATTTGACCGTAAAAAGGACGGAGTGTACAAGCATATCTGGTTCTTGTGAATGCTAAACAAACCAGGGCTATGTTTCCCAAAAGCGTTGTAAGCCTAAGTACACTGTAAGATCTACTGCCACCAGTGGTCCTTAAGATCAACTTATCTCACAATGCTTTTGAGAAACGCAGCCCAGGACTAAATGGACTAAAACCAGAACCAACGAGTTTATACACAGCCTTTGAATGCTCAAATCAGATGTTAATGTAAATGGGGCAGCACAGCTATATATTCATGACTACACGCCTGATGATATTTCTGTGATTTTCACCAGTTTGGAGACTCTCAGCAGTTGCGGATGGTTCGTATTCTCAGAAGCACTCTGATGGTTCGAGTTGGTGGTGGATGGACAGCGTTAGATGAGTTTCTAGTGAAGAATGACCCCTGTAGAGGTGAATATCTCACACTTATTCAAAATCTGCTTATTGTAGATGAAATCAGAGGACAAACAATATGCCGACAGTTTGGAAGATCTTGCTATTTTCTTAATATTATCTAATTGGTCACACTTTAGTTTAGGGACCAATTCTCACTATTACCTACAATTTTTGCCTCTAACTCCTAATTCTTGCTTATGAATAATACTTATTCAGCAAGGATGCATTTTTGTTATTTGTAGTGTCAGTATCAGTGTTGGGGGTAACGCATTACAAGTAACGCGAGTTACGTAATCAGATTACTTTTTTCAAGTAACTAGTAAAGTAACGCATTACTTTTTAAATTTACAAGAGAATATCTGACTTACTTTTTCAAATAAGTAATGCAAGTTACATTTTTTTTCCAATTTATTGATTGACAGCTCTGGTGTTGCCATGGTGACAGAAATCAGAAGATTTTACTGTAGTTCTAAAATAAATATGAATATGCATTAATTCATCTCACTCACAAAAAAACACAGATTCAGTATTCCTCAAAATGAATACAAATATAACTTTTTTTATTTTAAAAACAGACAAGCAAGCCCTGTCCAGATTTAAAAAGTAGTGCAAAAGTAACATAACGCATTACTTTCCATAAAAAGTAACTAAGTACCGTAATTAGTTACTTTTTTTATGGAGTAACGCAATATTGTAATGCATTACTTTTAAAAGTAACTTTCCCCAACACTGGTCAGTAAAGACATTTATGCATCATTCCTTCTGCACACACAGTAAAGGGACGCACGAACCTGAAGATAAAGGAGAAGTATCTCTCTCCAGATGCGTTCGAGGCGTCGGGCCGCAGAGGCAGCGCTAAAGGCCTGACCGTCAGCAGATCTAACTCCAGCCTGAGTTTATACAGCAGCGCTTCGGCTCCCAGCAGCCCGCTGACACGCAAGGTACACCAGCTAACCGCTAACTAACCAACCGCATTCATACACACAGTACAAAACTGAGATGCTCTAATGTTTCTTGTGCCTGCGTGTCACTGCTCAGATTGATTTTTATAAAGTAACTCTGTTTTTGTGCTGATATAGGCATTGCTACGCAGAAGTTTCTCTGGTGAGAGGTGCATTCGACCCAGGAGCTCTATTGCAGCATTGGGGATCGACCATTTCTCTGCCGACATCGACTCACCTTCACCTACAGGTTAAACTCACCGCTCTGCTGCAGTCTGCATTTACCATATTTTGTCTTGTTTTCACCTAAAAATGTCTAGATGTAAAATGTTATGGCTTGTTTTAGGAAAAAAAGAAAGAAAAATGTTATTACTGTATTGTATTGTACTGTACGGTGCAAATACAGTAATATTGTGAAATATCGCTGTTTTCTGTGTGAATATACTGTAAACTGTAATTTATTTCTGTGATGCGCAGCTGTATTTTCAGCATCATTACTCCAGTCTTCAGTGTCACATGATCTTCAGAAATCGTTCTAATATGCTGATTTGCTGCTCAAGAAACATTTCTGATTATTATCAATGTTGAAAACAGTTGTGCTGCCCAATATTTTTGTGGAGACCATGATTCATTTTATTTTTTCATGATTCTTTGATGAATAGAAAGTTCAAAATAACTGCATTTATTTTTATCATTATTTCATCCTTAAATGTCTTTTTCTTTTTTTTTCTTTTTTTTCAAAAAAACAAAAAACCTCTTACTGATCCTGGGGAAAAAGTCAATCGTGTGCACAATTTACTAATTCATTCCCTCGATTTAAGTAAATCATGCACACTAAATAATAATCCGTTCCACTTTCTCATAACCCTGTTGCTGCCGTTATGTTATTTTATTGATAGAGACACTTTAATTGGGTTTTATTTTGAGTTGGGAATGAGTTATACACACATTCTCAAAAGCCTTGCAGCATTGCATGGAATCAAGTGAGAGGCATCTACATTGATTTATGAGAATGCGGACAGTAGAATGGATTATTTCGTGCACACAGTTTTACTTAAAACGAGGGAATAAATTAGTAAATCAAGCGAACGGATTACAAAATTGAATTTGAATAAATTGAATTGAATTGAATGTCATGTGCGGGGCTCCGTACTTTTAAATATTAGTGTACTGAAAAACAATTCTGAGTCCTATTTTCACTGTCTAAATGTTATTTTTAAGTTACATTTCATGACTTGGGTCGAGTCCCAGGAGATTATTAGCACATTGAGTGATTTTGTGGTTTGTTTTCTTCAGAAGAGGCAGAAAGACCGCCAACATGACCACATCTTGTCCCATACCACGAGCTCAACCAGGCAGGCGTTCCTGATCCGCAGGATGGACAGAAAACCAGCCCAGCAGGCCTCAGATCAGTGGGCACGCTCAGACAGTTCACTCAGCACAGCTCTCACGGCTGGTCACTAGTGCTCTGAGGTGTGTTACACCATCTGTTTCATAGCATAACATTGACTTTTTACCTTCACAGACTTTGTTTTTACAAAACGGACTCCCTGCTTTGTGTGTAACGAGAGACCGCTGGAATGTTTCGCATGGGTTCGAGCAGCACGACGCCTGTAGTATCAAAGAGCAATAGCTTATGTAGTGCTTTACACAGCATATATGCACAGATGTCTTTATTTTCTGTTGTTGCCTGATGTAGGGACAAATGTTCAATCTGACCCTGCATCCTCAAGCGTAAAGCCACTGCCTTTGTATCAGTTTCACCCCACAGTTAGTGATGCAAAATACACACCAAAATACTGCTGTTTTATGGTTTAGGCTTTATGATAAGCTGAGCTTTTGGGGTCCGTGTTATTGTTTTGTGAAAGTGTGGCTATTATATCCTCAGGTCTGAAGTGCTAGAATATTTCAGGGTCTAGTGTATGAATTTAAAGACCACATGAAATACACCACCTGCCACCATTAGCAAATAGTAAATACTGGTTAACGGTGGTAAATGAGCCCAAGAAATACATGACTATGCCTACATTTCCTGAAATGTGTAAATAGCAAAACCAGAAATACATTGTTCCAGGTACATTTTAGTGCACTTTTCACATGACATGTCTACAAGAGGCGCTATAAGCTATATAATTTTTACCCCATTGCAGATTCAGATTTATTAAACAGCACAGTGTCATGAAAAAAGAAAAGAAAACGTGCCTGTGGATGTACAATGGTTGCAAAAAGTGTTGGTTATAGCACATTTCATGACAGTTTCAAATCGAAAGGTCTAGTGTCTGATGCTAAATGGCATGTTCAAATGTCTCCAAACCACAGTTAAATGTGACTGTGGCAATGTTTCATTACATTGGTTGTTGGTACATATTGTGGCTTTTCATCAATTAAATCTAACCTATATTGTTTACAAAAGCAAATGTGAGATAAAAACACATTTGCTGAAACAAGCATGCCATTTTAGCTTGCTAATTGCAAGTGCAGTGCTTTACCAGGTGCGCTACCGAGCAAGTTTACTGCGTCAGAAAATGCCACACATATGGAGCTGATTATGTGATGCAAATGACAAAATATATTAGTTTACAAATAATGCACTATGGTGAAATTATTCTGTATTCATAACAGAGTATTGTGCAAGACAACATGCAAAAATAAGCATTTATTCATCAATAATCTGCCCCGTAAACATAATTTGTGTGAAAAGGAACAAAAGTTGTTGGCGTTTACTGCCTCTAGTGTTCATTTAATCTGGAAACCGCAGTCAAATGCAGTTACCAACTCTAGAAGTTGGAGCTTAAGATAAATACAATCACAAACTTGGACGAACAAGTCAACATAGAAAATAAACTGTAATTTCATGAGGTCTTTAAATACTTTGAGTCTGTTTAGGGATGTTCTTTAGCATTGCGTTTACTGTATGCCTCCCTAATTTTACACCTCAGTGTTTGTAAACTGTATATTAGTGTAATTTCCAGTATATAGACATACTGTATGTCTATAGAATATTTGCTTTGTTTCTTATTTGATTTTGAACAATCATGCCACCGGTTGTAATAACTACCTTTGAGGATTTGAAAGTGTAGGTCTCAATGAGATTAGCTGAATTAATACTCATCACAAATGCTCCTTTATCAGCACCAGCTGTGATTTTTGACTTTTATTTGAGCCAAACAAATCAACATTGATATGACCTGCTTTTTCAGTGTCTGCTGTATTCATTTTTTGCCTTAAACCTATTTGTGAATGTCGTGGGTTGAATTCTTATGCCATTGTACCAAGTGTTATGGATGTAGCATTTGATTCGAATTACATATCAAATATGTGTGTGTTTTAATTTTGTGCATATGCGGTTCGGTTCTCTTAATTTTGAGTTGAAATGGGTTTTGAGGGTTCAGGATTGCAGCATTTGAGTTTTTTTTCTTAGCTCATACTTTGCTTTAGCTTTTTGCTTTGCTCTACTCTGTTCCATCTGAGAATCATCAAATGAAGGCATTAATAATAAAACATTTGGCCAAAAATATGGCACATATATTTGCATATTGAGGTGGTCAGTGTTTACCATTGGGCAGTGCTACTGAATGTGGTTGAATGGATTGTGATGATTGTCTTATTGCCCGGCAAGAAATAATAATGTCTGGCAGTGATTGATTATCTATGCAAAATCCATTTGACACTCAAAATCCATTTCACTTCTGTGATTATTCATCTCCTTATAAATGCTGGTTTATATAATCCATTTCTGGAACGAGATCCTCTTCTGCTATGCACCTGCTATTATTGTACTGTAAATCTCTGATGCTGTAAATAATGCTATGTTGAGTAGCATTATTGCTTGTTTGCTGTACGTTTCTGATCTTGTAAAATAAGGTTACATAGAATTTGTGATCAGCGCTGAATTGCTTTTAGGGCATAGTTGTGGAATGACACTAATCATAACATTTCTTGTAATTATAAATCTGTTCAAATAAAAGGTTTCATAGAAAGTGGTGTATAAAATGGTCTATAAACTGCTTTGTGCATTTTTGCAAAATTCAGCGCTAAGAAAAGACCCAGGCTGATGTACTGTGGTAATAAGAAGGAGTTTTCCATATCGATTTTTCACAACTGTTTTTGCCCTATTTAGAATTACGCATTTCATGTTGTGTTTTGACGTTAAAGGAAATGTGCTTAAACTTAACAGATTACATTTATTTTCTTATGATGTGGGACACCAAATACTATGACAAATCATTTGGCAGAAAGAGGAGCAAACAGGAATTTGATTAAGTACATGAATACACTGAGTTTCGTTCATTTTAAATAAAACAAAGAAAACTAAGTGAAATTGGAAGGTTAAAAGAAATGCCTAATGTTCCTGTCCAGTTCATTACGATATTTAAGAAAAACATTTTAATGTTTTTTAACTGTAAAAGACTCAAAAATGCTACAGTAAAACCCTGCTTAAAGGGTTAGTTCACCTCAGAATGAAAATTAGGCTGCGTTTCACTCACCCCCGACACAGCTCCGGGGGGTGAACAAAGGCCTCCTGTAGCTAATCGATGCGTTTTTGTAAGAAAAATATCCATATTCAAAACGTAATAATCACTTGAATCTAGCTTGCGCTCACTGTTTTAAACGGAAGCAGTTCCGGGGGAATGACGTATGAGGTCAGCGCTGCGCATGCGCGGCTCAGAAGTGACGAACGCGGAGAGATCGAAACAAAACAACGGTCACTAATTAGAAGTACAAAACCAGGATTTGTAAAGAAGAATGTCGGAGGATTTCGATATAAGCCAAGAAGAGACTGGTTTTCCTTTGCTAAAGTAAGGAAACTTTGCTTCTTTTGATCCTGTAAACAAACGTTGGTTTTCACGAGACGCACCGGCGCATGCGCTGCGCTAACCTCATACGTCATTCCCCCGGAACTGCTTCTGTGTACAACTGTTGGCGCAAGCTAGATTCAAGTGATCATTACGTTTTGAATATGGATATTTTTCTTACAAAAACGCATCGATTCGCTACAGGAGGCCTTTGTTCACCCCCCGGA
>NW_015540908.1:619621-622088 GCF_001515605.1 Sinocyclocheilus anshuiensis
TATGTGTGTGTGTGTGTGTGTGTGTGTGTGCATATATGCTGAAAAATTGTAAGACAGAATTTTACTGTAAAAAATTTTACATTAAATGTGTTATATTTACAGTTTTTGGAAGTGAAAAAGAACAAGCCATCTTTTAATTTACGGTAGAAAAAACTGCAAACTGACATTCCCAGAATTCCCTGTGTGACAGCTCACATTTAATGTTTTTTCATTTAAATTACTGTTTCTTAATTATTTGTTATCAGATATGCGCATTCGGGTTTTGTGTTACGTCTTGTTAAATAAATGAATGTTCATTGCATTATTTATTTGAGTGTTTTGATGGTGTTTTGTTTGTTAGGGTTAGGCTTCTATATATTAGTTTTTATCTCAGCTTTTGGAAAAGCTACTCGTGATGAGTTTTGATTAATCGTGTGTTTTTCTCTTTGCAACCTGTGTTTTTAAGGTGATTGTCGGTATATTATAAAGGTAAAAACAGAGTTTAATATCATTGTAGCCTTGATAATTCAGCAGAAAATTTCACTTTTTTTGTCATTTACAATATTAAACTGTGAAATGTACAGTTTGTGTAAATATGTTTACACAGCTGCCAGTTGTCTTTTTCTGATATGACAGGATATTTTTACAGTACGGCATTGTAAAACTTACACTACAAAGTTGCTCATAATATGAGCTAATTCTGCTGTGTCTCACACTGGACTGTTTTAGGTTTTTTGGGAATTGTTTCTTCTGAAATTATCTTCTCTAGCCTCAACATTCTTTGTGTGCTTACAAACTCCAAACACTGTGGGTTACGACTGATTCACACTCCATGCCGTTCAAGGATATTATAAATGCTGACAGCTCTCACTGCGAGGCCTTGGAGGAGCAGATCTTAACAAGTGACCATGGAGCTGGACTCTTGGCAGAGAAGTTGTTAAGAAAGAGTTCAAAGCCGGAACACATCAGTGTCAGAGAACTTTTCAAATAAATCATTCACAGAAATTTACTTGACAACATGCAGTGCATAAAACCTTGAAAAGAGAAACACCTAAAAATGTTTTTCATGAGTCTTTAATCTAACAGCCTTTCCATACAATGACAGTTCAGAGCGACCACTTCCATCAGGCTCCAGAAACACCATTAAAATATCATATGACTAGTTCCATGTCTTCCTATGTCATATGATAGCTCTGTGTCATGACTATGTTTCTACACACACTGAAGTACACCTTTACAAAAATTGTAATAATGTAAAATTAAAGGTTTTACTATAAAGTACATTTTAAAACCTTTTCGTTTTATTAATCTTTTGTCATGTTTTAAAGAATACACTTATTTTGATGTGTTGACTAACATACTAAAGCACATGAAGTACTTGATTATAATTTTAACTGTGTTATTCAATATTATATTTAATGTTAATATACATTAAATGCACTAAATTACAACTTCATCTTTACAAGTGCGTCATTGTAAATATATTTAAATACATACAAGTTTCAATAGAAATAAAATTAAAGTATATTTTAGTTTATCATAAATGCTTGTCGGTACATTCAGCAATAGCACTTAAGCATATCAATAAACAATAGAAGTAATTATGAAATTACATATAAAGATGTACTTAAGTCCTACTTAAGTGGGTCAAGAATCACTCTTAAGTTCAGCTATTTTAATATAAAATTAAGCTATAATTAATTTATATTTAATTGTAAATAACATGCAGTTAAGTGTCTAAAACATGCATTCAGTTCACATTAGGTATATTCTTTTAACGTATATTATATCTGCAACAAGTGCTCTTTCTAAAAGCATGTACTTCTTTTTCATAAGGGGTGTTTTTTTCCACTTTGGAGCTTGATAGACATGGTTACTATGATCTGTTGTATTAAAAGGTTTGCTTTAAGAGTTGACAGAAAGTTATGTGTTTGGGACGACATGAGGGGAGTAAACGATGAGCTTCATACTGAGTGAACTATTCCTTTAAGCTAAACTTTTCTTTGGTCATTGTGGACTCATTGTTGAACAAAAAGGGTTCAACCCTGCCTCTTGAAATCACACGCCTCTCTCTGCAGTCTCCTCATGGAGAAGATCGACGCTTCCTCCTGTGTGAGCTGCTGTACTCCTCCTCTCTCTCAAAGTCTCCAGTCATCCAGAGAGCGCTGACTGTCAACATCTTATACCCTGAAGAACATACCAGGTGAGTAAACAAGCATGATGAAAACAATGATGGGAGGATTTCAGCTTCCTTATGCAAGTCTGATAAGTTTTACATTAGTGTTGCTAGAAAATTCTGAGAAAATCTCTGGCACATTACCGGATACTTTGTACAGAGAAACAATGTGCTAAGTTACGTCATTATGTTTATTCAGTTACTATTATTCAGACAAATCTAGCGAACGTCATTTACAAAATATGTATGACGTTGCTAAAAAGAACATTATGTTGTGTATTTGGTGTAATGCAATGTGTTTATGCGGTATAA
>NW_015540908.1:622793-625033 GCF_001515605.1 Sinocyclocheilus anshuiensis
CTCGCGTTTGAATCGTCAGTGGCAAATTCTTTAAATATAAAAAATTTACTTACAGTCTGTGAGTCAGAACAGCCGGCATTGTAGTCTACTCTACCAGGATCAGGAAACGGTCCTCCATAAAATGCTCTGTACACATCTGAATATTTGGGTTAAACTGTTCTGGAACAGTGTTGTAAATACAACTTAACCACTGATTTCTAGTCGTGTCTTCTTTTGGAAGACCAAACAAAGTAGTTTCGCTTTCACAACGAAACACAGCTCCTTCACGACATGGCGGCGGCAGCAACAATACTACAGCGAGAATAAAAGTTACGCCTTCTTTCTTTGCGTGAACATTTGGGCGGCGTTATGCAAATCTTCCCACATCGTGATGTAGACATGTGGGGGCGTGTTAGAACGAGCCGTTTTAGGTAGGCGTGGTTGACTCTTAACTTTTATAAAGAATATCTCTTTGGATTTGAGACTTTAGTCTTTGCAACTTTACAGATCTTCTTTATGCACCAAGAGCTTGTAACACTCCAAAGAGAAAGGAAAACTTGAAATCACATCATATGACCCCTTTAAAATGAATACCTTAGATGTTCAGGTCAGCAATCATGTGTGAAAATGCACTGGATGAAAGCACATTTTTCTTGAATATAAAATCAGAATGTGTGAACCAAGTGTACCCAGATATGAAAGCACTGCTTTTGGATCACTAATGTGTTAAAGATGCACTTTTAGGTTATCTGATAGAATTACTGTTCATTTCAATGGCAGCTGCTCAGCTGGCGCATGCAACTACATGACCCGATTGCTGCCATCTTTCATAAATACTCAGATTTTGTGATTTATAGATTCAATTCATGTATACTCTTTTGAATAATATCATTTGCCAGATGCATAAATGTAAATATTTACAGCATCTATCAACAGTAGATAATCACAAATGACAACCAGCCAGACCTTGGTGCATTAAATAATTTTTCATTTATAGTTTGCAGACCAAAAAAACAACAAAAAAACAGTAAAACAAAATTGGACTTTAAACTGTCTCCTATTGGTGTGGATGCAGCATCATGCAAAATTACTCTGTTCAGAGGCATATTTATCACCTTTGATTACTTTATACAACATAAAGTGTCTGAAAATGTGGGTGTTACTGAGAAAAAGTCATTAATTATATGACCTTTTATATGTCGTCTACAGAGAACATTTATTCATTTGGCGCACTCTTTTATCCAACAATTGAGAATAACATGAGAATAAGGACAAAATATAAAATAAGTGAAAATGAAAAAAATAAAAATAGAAACAATTAATTCAGAATAATATTAAAACAATTTGTACCAGAGCAGAATAAAGTGCAAAAAGGACCGTTATGACTAGGAATAGTGCAGAAATAGTCAAGGTTTTAGTCATTTTTGCAGTGGGTACAATACACAAATGAAATGTTGTTGTCCAAATGAATGATTACATTTATTAGAAATCCTCAAGAGTAAAGGAGCCCAAATCAGTGATCAGAGCAGTTCCAGTGTAACAATTGCTCTACTTAGTCAGAACGGACAAACAACCCTTTTCTTTTCCCTTGTAATTTTCTTTTTCAAATGCCAGTCATTTCTCAGAGTTTCTAAATAATATATGACTGTGCTTCGCATGTGTGTAGGTCCCTATTGTGTGACAGTAAAGGCTTTCAGGGTCTCATTAAGCTTGCACATTATAATCTAGTGATTTTTGTAATAGTTGAGTGACAGTCAGCTTAATACAATAAGAGTGTTGTGTTTAAAGGACACGAAATCCATTTGAAAGAAAGAATTTTAAAAAGCCTCACTTAACAGATGACTTGAGTAACAGGTGGTGAATGACAGAGCCACTGTCATCAACATACTATTTATTGTGACTACAATAAATAATTAAATATTTCTTTAAAAGTAATTTAAAGAGTACTTATGTGAACAGTTAGTTGTTTATTTTTGCAATGAAAGCAACAAAAGATATTGGATGAGAGATGTACAGTATGAATGAAATATGCAGGTTTATTGAGAAGATTAACACATTCTCAGATGTGTTAACAAACAGTCATGAAAGTGTCTCTCTTTCAGTTCGCTTAAGTAGCAAATACAGCTTTTTAAAAATATAAATAAAGAGAGAGAGAGAGTGAGGGAGCGACAGAGAGAGAGAGAGAGAGAGAGAGAGAGAGAGAGTGAGGGAGCGACAGTGAGAAAGAGAGAGAGAGAGAGAGAGAGAGAGAGAGGGAGAGA
>NW_015540908.1:625072-630986 GCF_001515605.1 Sinocyclocheilus anshuiensis
AGAGAGGGAGGGGTTACTGCGTCATGCTTACACTCGCCTTCCCTGTTCACTCTCCGCCGGGCAGCCGAGCACATGGTTTTGAATGTTAGCCCACTGGGATAAAGGACCCCTGCTTCACACAGCTTGTGCCTGCGTGCTCTTATTACCATCAAGTGAATTTCAGAGCCAACAGGAACATAAAGAGCAAGAAAAACAGAGCTGAAACTCACATGCTGAAGGCTGATGAAACTGCTGTCAGAATGTACTGAAACCTCAGGACAATCAGGTGGGACGCGTATGTGTGTGTTTTTGAGATTAGTCAGTTTAGTGCACTAAAAGTGGTGTTTTATAAACCAAAGAGCCAAAATGAGATTCAAGGGCATTGAAGAGTCCATAGTCACTGGTATGAGCACAAACTGGTTATTGTGAATGGGCTGAATTGATCATATAGTCAGGCAGAAGGAAACGGTTATGTCATAGAACAAGGAATGTGATCAGGGAGTGAATACAGAGGTAATTACTGGAACTGTTGGTGTAGTATTAAGTCTGGTGAGTTTATGTGTAATCTGTTCGGCTTTAGTACTGTAAGTTTGAATGGGAAAGGTCATGTGACATCTCTTGAGTCAGAGTGTGATTTCAAACATTACCAAAAACAGAAATATAATAAGAGAACTGCAAAAGTTCAATAGCAGTAAAAATGGGACTCACTAAAGGGAAGTAAATACAATTGAAAATACGTTTTTTTTTTTTTTAATATTATATTTTTAGTGTAATTATTTATGCGTGCAAAGGCAAATGTCACTATCCATAGGGATGTCCAATCTTGCTCCCACAGGGCCACTTTCCAGCAGAGTTTAGCTCCAGGCCTGATTAAACACATCTGAACCAGCTAATCAAGGTCTTCAGGATCACTAGAAAGTTCTAGAGGCAGGTTTGTTGGAGCTAAACTTTGCAGGACGATGGATTGGTTGGTCATTTTTGGATTGGTTTGCCAAAGCATTGTTAGCCAACTATGGTCTTGACTTCTTTCATTACCAACATAGTTTAAAGATTCTGCATTTTCCGAAGCCACAGTTCCAACAAACCTTCACAAGCCACATGGCAAACTTGTGTGGTTGGAGCTACAGCCCTCGACCTGTGGTTAGAAGCATAGTTTCTTTGTGAGTATGACATGTTGACCTAAACAGATCACGCTCGTGGCCATAATAAGCAAGCTAACAGTTCATTCCATACCCTTCATTCAATTTAAATACATTTCAGTCCATAAATTTTAGCATGTAAATTACCGTTTATAAAGAGTGCGCATGTGCATAAATGCATAAGGGGAAGAATGATGTAAGGAGGGATCCTGTGATAAATTAAACATCAAATAAAGGAAAACTATGGGGAACAAAATTATTGAAGTAGTCGTCAGATGCCATCTTCGTTACAGCAGTATTTTGAAGAAATTATGTTACAGAGAAAGCTGCTGACTGAATGAACCACATGCCCATGGAATTATAGTAAACTGCATATTAGCGTAATAAAAAAATTAATGGCTTTCTGTTGTTTGTGTAAATTAACTATAATTGTGTCACCACCTACGCACGTTATAACAATCCGTCCTATTGTTGAACCAACATGGTTCAAACAACAAAAGTGTGACGTTGTTACAACGGTTTCGCAAATAAATAGCTAATTTCTCCAACGATGCAATGGTGGTTAAGCAGCAAATTACATAATTATACAATAAACGCACCCCTGTATGATAAAAGAGCTGAAAAACAATCCCACAGATTTACATTGAAGGAGAGACCAGAAGATCAGAGACTTGGCCCAGTAAGCAACCACCTACAACCACCCAAAAAATCATAACAACACACTAACAACCACTCAAAACAACCTAGCAATCGCTCAGAAACACCTTGAAACCACCATAGCATTGTGGTAGTCTCGTGTAGCTAGACCTTCAGACTGACGGCAGAAGGTCTGGGAACCTTGGCTGCTTTGAAAGGACCGCCCAAGAGACCTTATGACTGACAGGTAAAGCAACCAATCACGTTTCGTTTTGTGCCGCGTCATGTTTAGGGGCGTGGAAATGTCCCCACAATAACAGACTGGTGTGTAAAACTCTTGGACGTATTTTAAAGATTCTATGCCCCAGACTTTAAATATTTCACATACTTTTGAAAATTCAGTGTTTAGTTGATCCTGAAAAATACAGTTACAGTAAACACAACAGCTCTCTTCTTTCATGAGGGCATCACGGCATCTTTGTTTCCAGATGGAACGTTAAAGAACGTGACACACACATCTTCCGGAAATCCTGTATGATTCAACCAATCCGATTCATGACTTCGAAACTCCTCAAGTGTTTCCAATTTTGTGTGCGATATGCATCAGACGTTCAGCCAACGTTCTGTGGGCGTGACGTCTGAGGCTGAGACTGGCATCGTGGCATCATGAAATCTGAGCTTCTCAGCTTCTGTTCTCGAATATTCTCTTTTCTGTTATGCACAGCACAATGTTAAAGTAGTATTGGTACTGTTTCAGTTTATCAAATGTATTTAAGCTTTCTGACAGCAAAACAGCACTTTAAAAGTCAAAGAAATTGAAAGGCTATTGTAAAACTAATTAGTTTCCCTGTACTTCCATCTTTCAGATAACCTATAAAAACCAGTTGCCTTGTTGACGTGTGGACCTCAGTGCCTTCATCATGTCGCTGTTCACACACGTGTTGGCCTGCCTCTTTGGCATCGGATCATGGGTGGCCATTAACGGGATGTGGGTGGAGCTACCTCTGATCGTCCCCTCCATTCCTGAGGGTTGGTACCTGCCCTCCTACCTCACAATCATTATCCAGATGGCCAACATCGGGCCTCTCTTCATCATGCTCATGCACCGCTTCAGACCGGGCGTGTTGGACGAGCGGCCTGTTATCTACATGATCGTAACGGTTGGTGTGGTGGCCACCTTCCTCCTGGCGTTCCTCTGGAACCGCACACTAACTTTAGGAGGAGGCGAACACAGTGCTGCCCTACTGTCCCTCAGCTTCCTGCTGTCTGTGGTCGACTGCACCTCATCCGTCACATTTCTACCCTTCATGATGCGTCTACAGCCTCGGTACCTCACCACCTACTTCATTGGAGAGGGTCTAAGCGGCCTGGTCCCAGCGCTGGTGGCTCTTATCCAAGGCGTAGGGGTGGTCCACTGCAAAAATGCCAGTGTTAATGTGAACTTTAGCATGGGGAACTCATCCTGGGGCTTCGATGGAGAACTGCAAGCACACTATCAACCGGCCAACTTCTCCGCTCAGGGTTTCTTCCTGTTCCTCAGTGCGATGATGATGGTGTGCATGGGTGCTTTCTTGTTACTCAACTTCCACCCAGCTGTGGCGCGGGAACACAAGAGCAAAGGTTATACTGATGATTCTCAGCGGGTGGAGAAGATTGATACAAGCCAGGCCCCAAATAATGAAACTCCAGAAAAAAGGCACATGTTGGATTTCTCAGAAGGCCCGGTGATAAAGCAACACAGTTCATTTGGAAAAGGAACCTACAGCACAATGGAGCTGGTCTTCATATTTGTAGTTCTGGCCTGGGTAAATGCACTGACCAATGCAGTCCTGCCCTCGGTCCAAGCTTACTCCTGTTTGCCGTATGGAAATCAGGCCTATCATCTTGCAGCCACTTTGTCTTCAGTAGCCAATCCAGTTGCTTGCTTCATTGCCATGTTTGTGCCAATAAGGTGAGAACAATGATGTGCTAAATTCATGCAACTATTCCATGTCTGAATTGCATTTGATTGGCTGACATGCTTTCTTTAATCATGCCGAAGGTCTCTGGTGCTGATGGGGGTTCTGACAGTGACCGGCACAGGGTTTGGAGCATATATAATGGCCATGGCAGCACTAAGCCCTTGCCCTCTGCTGATCAATCATGACCTAGGAGCAGCACTCATCGTAAGACTCACACACATGCTTTCCATTGGTCTTAGTTGTTCAATATTTTACAAGCATAAGTAAAGTAAATTTACTGGCACTAGAATTTACATTCTTAATATTTAAGGTTCTTTTTTTGGCGTAAGTGGTTCCATGAAGAACCGTTAACGTTCCATGGAATGTTTACACTGCACAAAAGGTTCTTTATAGTGGAAAAAGGTTCTTTAGATCTTTAAAATGCTGTTCAAAATGGTTATTTTAAAAATGTTTGTGAGGGCAAAAAAACTCACATAATCTCTGTTTTCTCTTTCTCCCTTTATCTTTAGGTCATAACCTGGGTCATATTTGTCCTGACTTTGTCCTATGTGAAAGTGATTATTGGAGTGATCCTGCGAGATGAAGGCCACAGCGCCCTCGTGTGGTGTGGAGCTGTGGTGCAGCTGGGCTCTATGTTAGGTGCCCTGTCTATGTTCCCTTTGGTTAGTGTTTATAGACTTTTCCAGTCAGGAGATCCCTGTAATACCAAGTGCCCTAAATAAAAGCAATCATTATTCAGAGTAAAACACTAATATGTTAGTGAACAAGGCTGAATAATACACAGATGTAAGACCACACACATTTTTCCATTATAACCTTTTTTTTCCACATTTACATAGAACCCAAATCTCAGCTACTGTATTGTTCCAACAACTATTTTTCCATTTGGTTGTCATATTATCATATAGTTCATAGTACTGTTAGTTACATCATGACAAAACAAGCTTCATAATCTTCAATAATATCTGGCACTGCCTTATAGTTACAGTGTAACTTGTCAGTTATGACATTTTTGTTATATTTCAATGTTATTATACTTGATATGTAGTGTTTTTGTTTTCATATTGAACTGTTGCTAAAGCCTGAGGTCATGTTTTTAAAAAAAATTGGAAAATATTTATGATTTTATATAAGGCCTTGCCAATCCTATTCCTGTTCTTTTTTTTTTTCTCAAGACTTTATTAAGTTTGGTAAAAAAATTAATACATAAATATTTGTTCTCTAAGAATAAAGTTGTGTTGTGGTGATTTCTTTGAACATCTAGTTGACTAATAGAAGTCTATCACATGAACTCATAGAACCCCATCATAAAGGTGGTCAGAATGGGAAACTCTGATGGGCGTGCATGAAATTATTTAAAGTGCTGTATAAATATTTCTATATATATCACTTTATACAGCATATCAGCAAATGTGACAGAATTTCTATAAGTCATCAGACTCTTGATATAGCTCTTTTTACTCTACATATTTTCAGAAATTAGCTTTAGAAAGTCTAAAAACCCAAGTGAGCTAGCCAATGGCAATAGTGACCCAAAAGCTCCCTAAGGTGTTAAAATGAGAAAGTCAAGTCAAGTCAAGTCACCTTTATTTATATAGCGCTTTTAACAATACAGATTGTGTCAAAGCAACTGAACAGCATTAATTAGGAAAATAGTGTCAATAATGCAAAATGACAATAGTAAACACAAATTTTTCAGTTAAAGACAGTTCATCATTGAATTCAGTGATTTCAACATCCAGCTCAGTTTAAATAGTATCTTTGCAATCAAGTCAACGGTATCGCTGGAAATGAAGTGTCCCCAACTAAGCAAGCCAGAGGCGACAGCGGCAAGGAACCGGTTTTGGGACGTGACCTAAAGACAATGATGAGTTAATAATATTAAAAAGAAAGCCTGAATCTTCTTCTTCTTCCTCTGGTTCATGTGCATTAAGTAAAACACAAACAAACATAAATAAGCTTGCTAAATAATCCACCCACAAAATGTTATAATTATAGGTAGGCTAGCTACCTAATTATACCTTGTATAAACTTATTTTAGGACAGTTTGTATTCTTTCATACTACTATTTCAGCACACATAAGTTGTTATGTATAATGAGAACATTTGGTTTAATACTTTTTTCTTATTATACTGTTGAAAAAACCAGCATATGCTGGTTAGGTATGTTTTGAAGCTGGGATGCTGGTTTGAGCTGGT
>NW_015540908.1:631343-631784 GCF_001515605.1 Sinocyclocheilus anshuiensis
AAGGACCAGCTCAAAACCAGCATCCCAGCTTCAAAACATACCTAACCAGCATATGCTGGTTTTTTCAACAGGGATGCCTATACATATGGAATAATTACAAGTGCTACAAACTAAATAAGCAGGCCTACTAGTATAAATAGCGGAGGCCAGAGAATGTTTACTATTTTGTATCTTTTTGAATCAAAGACCTTGAAATGTGGTGGACTTGGGGAAGGGGTTGATGGGGGTGGGTATTATTTGATTTATAAAATAAATTCATGTTCAAATTTAAATAGATGTCCACTACTCTTAGCTAGGGGTGTGCGATATATATCGTCTGCGATAATATCATAATTGTTGTTTTAACGATGTGCGATTTGACATTATCGAGTATTTTGCAAAAACCATTCAAAACATCCCTACAGAGCGCACGCATACATTACGTGAAGTCTAGACTAGTGC
>NW_015540908.1:632142-636059 GCF_001515605.1 Sinocyclocheilus anshuiensis
ATGAAGAATATTAAAAACATTATGAGTCAGCTGTCTTCGGCAGTCCTTAAGGTACCAGCACAATAACACACTCAGCAAAATATCATCTAATTATCGTTATCGATAAAATCCCATAAAATATCGAGATATAATTTTTTGTCAATATCGCACACCCCTACTCTTAGCTGGTTGTAACAGCATCATCACTGAGTTACAAACGTTAAAGGGAAAACTATAAATTCTCCGCTATACTGCGTACTGAGTAAGTACTAGTAGCCTATATAAGAAATCACATTATTACATAATATTTAAAAACTGCCCCGAACTAAACAGAAGATCGAAGCCCTCACCAAGATGGCCGCCGTTCCGGAACGTGAGTTTTACTGGCTGAGGCGCAACTTCCGCTCTCGACTCCTCCTTTGTCTGAGTCCTTTCGGTCCTCCGCCTAGTTATTTATTTATTTCCTTTTCGTTTGTGGGGTATATTTTTATATATCCTTATCTCTCGGTTATTGAATGACATTCGATTCCGTCACATATATGCCTAAAAGCAAAGCCCCCAAAATGGATGATCTGGACTACAGTAAGTAAAGCTGGTTGAGCGATGTTTAGTGCCGCATCACGACTGACTCTCTCCTTATTCACACGAGCTCTGGAAAGGCGGAATGTAGAAGGATGCTTTGGTTATTTTAAAGGTTCAAGCGCTAATGACAGCTGTTTGTTGTCACATCTATGGTTTCTGCAGCTGCAGTACATAATTCAGCCTCTCATCAGCAGTCATTGTGATTCATTCATGTTTGGCCTCCTTCAGTTGTTTACATCTGTAATGTGTCTATTTGGTTTTATCAGAGGCTGAATAAATTAATGCCAACATTTGTGTTGCATAGTTTCTTAGAGGCCTTATGTGATACTTTTCAGCTGTTCGTCACATATGTGTCATTCTTGGATGTTTCAGTATCTTTTTTTGGAACCTTATACAGATTCAGCCTTATCTTGTCATAACTTAATTTTTAGTGAATTCTAAACTCAATTGTGCTTGTCATCTGTCATCATCATCATCAGCCTGCACACTTCATACCTTACTGGAAGATCTTGAAGATAGGATGGAGGCCTACACTCTAAAAAATGCTGGGTTAAATACAACCCAGTGCTGGGTAAATAGGGACAAACCGAGCAATTGGGTTGTTTTGACCCAGCGGTTGGGTTAAATGTTTAACCCAACCTTCGGAGTAGTAACCCAACCGCTGGGTCAAAACAACCCAATTGCTCGGTTTGTCCCTATTTACCCAGCACTGGGTTGTATTTAACCCAGCATTTTTTAGAGTGTACGTATAGTGACTTATAAAAGCCCACAGGGGCCCCTTTAAAAACCTGGGGTTTAAATAACAAAGAAACATTGTGTTGAACCCATAATTTCTATTTCCGTGTGAATAATCGGATGGAAGTACATAAGTGTAATTGATCTGTGAGTTTCTGTTTCTGAGATGTTCTTCTGTTGAAGCTCAAGATGCTCTTTGGATCGTCTCAGATGATGCTGGTGAACGTGATCATCAGGTTTTGTTCATACAGCTCCCACACATTCTCAGAGACCGAGATATTCTCGTATTATTATTATTATTTATTCAACTTTATTCTTCTTCAAAAAAGAAGATTTTTAAAGTATCTGTACAAATTTAGAATTTGCAGATGAAACAAAAGATGACAGATGAAATGACAAAACATCTACCATCTGAATTGGCAGATTTTGTTTTGTAATTGTTAACCTATTTTCATAATTGTTTACTGCTGTTTTAGAATAAAATGTTTTTTATTTTGAATCTTTTGGAATGAAAACACTTGAAGTGGGGTAAGGGAGTTTGGAATAAGGGATTTTTGGATGGTTATTTTTACTGTTATTTTAAACTAAAAGAAAAGAAAGAAAAAATATATTTTCGGTATTTGTGCAAAATTAGGATTTGCAGATGAAACAAAAATAGGTTCAAATGACAGATGAAATGACAAAACTGACGTCATTTGAATTGGCACATTTTTTTCTTTGTATCATTGCCTTTAAACATTTTGCAACTGCTGTTTTAGAATAAAATATTGCTTATTTTGTACCTTTTTATACAAATAATAAATCACATAAAATACATCCGGAAATCTCTTTTAAAACTAGATTCGATACAGTGGTATTTAGCAGATGTCGCGTTGGTCATACAAGACTGACTCGTGCATTTTTGCTGAAAGGTGAAGACCGTACTCAATGCATGTTCTGCAAGATTCCCCTTTCTGTAAAAACATATTTTATTGGACTGACCAGCTTTTAATGTATGTAGAAAACTCTTTTATGAAGTGAACTCACGTAAAGAGTTGTAAATAGGGACAAACCCAGCAATTGGGTTGTTTTGACCCAGCGGTTGGGTTAAATGTTTAACCCAACCTTCGGAGTAGTAACCCAACCGCTGGGTCAAAACAACCCAATTGCTCGGTTTGTCCCTATTTACCCAGCACTGGGTTGTATTTAACCCAGCATTTTTTAGAGTGTACGTATAGTGACTTATAAAAGCCCACAGGGGCCCCTTTAAAAACCTGGGGTTTAAATAACAAAGAAACATTGTGTTGAACCCATAATTTCTATTTCCGTGTGAATAATCGGATGGAAGTACATAAGTGTAATTGATCTGTGAGTTTCTGTTTCTGAGATGTTCTTCTGTTGAAGCTCAAGATGCTCTTTGGATCGTCTCAGATGATGCTGGTGAACGTGATCATCAGGTTTTGTTCATACAGCTCCCACACATTCTCAGAGACCGAGATATTCTCGTATTATTATTATTATTTATTCAACTTTATTCTTCTTCAAAAAAGAAGATTTTTAAAGTATCTGTACAAATTTAGAATTTGCAGATGAAACAAAAGATGACAGATGAAATGACAAAACATCTACCATCTGAATTGGCAGATTTTGTTTTGTAATTGTTAACCTATTTTCATAATTGTTTACTGCTGTTTTAGAATAAAATGTTTTTTATTTTGAATCTTTTGGAATGAAAACACTTGAAGTGGGGTAAGGGAGTTTGGAATAAGGGATTTTTGGATGGTTATTTTTACTGTTATTTTAAACTAAAAGAAAAGAAAGAAAAAATATATTTTCGGTATTTGTGCAAAATTAGGATTTGCAGATGAAACAAAAATAGGTTCAAATGACAGATGAAATGACAAAACTGACGTCATTTGAATTGGCACATTTTTTTCTTTGTATCATTGCCTTTAAACATTTTGCAACTGCTGTTTTAGAATAAAATATTGCTTATTTTGTACCTTTTTATACAAATAATAAATCACATAAAATACATCCGGAAATCTCTTTTAAAACTAGATTCGATACAGTGGTATTTAGCAGATGTCGCGTTGGTCATACAAGACTGACTCGTGCATTTTTGCTGAAAGGTGAAGACCGTACTCAATGCATGTTCTGCAAGATTCCCCTTTCTGTAAAAACATATTTTATTGGACTGACCAGCTTTTAATGTATGTAGAAAACTCTTTTATGAAGTGAACTCACGTAAAGAGTTTAGTATAATTTTGCTAGAAAAAGTTTTAGAATTTTTATCATGTTAATGTAAAAAAAATCTTGTGTAATATATCTTGTGTTTGTTTGTTTGCTGGTTTTTATTGTATTGTTATTGTTCTTCTATTTTGCCATGAAAATAGCCTAAGATGCTGACATGGCATTAAATAAAAATATACTACTACTACTACTTAGGGCTGCTCGCAGCGATTATGACAAAAATCATAATTGTCGATTATTCCTTTGAAATTGTAATTGCGATTATTAATTTACGATTGAATTAATGATGTTTACACCTTTGTTTGAAGCAACTGCATGCCATATTTTTATATGAAAATAAACAAAACTGAAAAACTCTTACTGCTTTTCTATAGTATTAAGCCTCAAAT
>NW_015540908.1:636069-640356 GCF_001515605.1 Sinocyclocheilus anshuiensis
GTAAATAGGGACAAACCCAGCAATTGGGTTGTTTTGACCCAGCGGTTGGGTTAAATGTTTAACCCAACCTTCGGAGTAGTAACCCAACCGCTGGGTCAAAACAACCCAATTGCTCGGTTTGTCCCTATTTACCCAGCACTGGGTTGTATTTAACCCAGCATTTTTTAGAGTGTACGTATAGTGACTTATAAAAGCCCACAGGGGCCCCTTTAAAAACCTGGGGTTTAAATAACAAAGAAACATTGTGTTGAACCCATAATTTCTATTTCCGTGTGAATAATCGGATGGAAGTACATAAGTGTAATTGATCTGTGAGTTTCTGTTTCTGAGATGTTCTTCTGTTGAAGCTCAAGATGCTCTTTGGATCGTCTCAGATGATGCTGGTGAACGTGATCATCAGGTTTTGTTCATACAGCTCCCACACATTCTCAGAGACCGAGATATTCTCGTATTATTATTATTATTTATTCAACTTTATTCTTCTTCAAAAAAGAAGATTTTTAAAGTATCTGTACAAATTTAGAATTTGCAGATGAAACAAAAGATGACAGATGAAATGACAAAACATCTACCATCTGAATTGGCAGATTTTGTTTTGTAATTGTTAACCTATTTTCATAATTGTTTACTGCTGTTTTAGAATAAAATGTTTTTTATTTTGAATCTTTTGGAATGAAAACACTTGAAGTGGGGTAAGGGAGTTTGGAATAAGGGATTTTTGGATGGTTATTTTTACTGTTATTTTAAACTAAAAGAAAAGAAAGAAAAAATATATTTTCGGTATTTGTGCAAAATTAGGATTTGCAGATGAAACAAAAATAGGTTCAAATGACAGATGAAATGACAAAACTGACGTCATTTGAATTGGCACATTTTTTTCTTTGTATCATTGCCTTTAAACATTTTGCAACTGCTGTTTTAGAATAAAATATTGCTTATTTTGTACCTTTTTATACAAATAATAAATCACATAAAATACATCCGGAAATCTCTTTTAAAACTAGATTCGATACAGTGGTATTTAGCAGATGTCGCGTTGGTCATACAAGACTGACTCGTGCATTTTTGCTGAAAGGTGAAGACCGTACTCAATGCATGTTCTGCAAGATTCCCCTTTCTGTAAAAACATATTTTATTGGACTGACCAGCTTTTAATGTATGTAGAAAACTCTTTTATGAAGTGAACTCACGTAAAGAGTTTAGTATAATTTTGCTAGAAAAAGTTTTAGAATTTTTATCATGTTAATGTAAAAAAAATCTTGTGTAATATATCTTGTGTTTGTTTGTTTGCTGGTTTTTATTGTATTGTTATTGTTCTTCTATTTTGCCATGAAAATAGCCTAAGATGCTGACATGGCATTAAATAAAAATATACTACTACTACTACTTAGGGCTGCTCGCAGCGATTATGACAAAAATCATAATTGTCGATTATTCCTTTGAAATTGTAATTGCGATTATTAATTTACGATTGAATTAATGATGTTTACACCTTTGTTTGAAGCAACTGCATGCCATATTTTTATATGAAAATAAACAAAACTGAAAAACTCTTACTGCTTTTCTATAGTATTAAGCCTCAAATATCAACTATACATCGGATTGGTTTCTCTTTAAATAAAAAGGTAAAAATATGCATGGTATTATAATGTTATACTAAAATTAAAACAATGGAAAAACCCTTAAGATAACATGTAGAAAGAAAAGCATGCAGAATAACATACGTGGACTTTAAATGATTGCTGCTTTGAACGATTACGTAATTGTGGCATCCGTAGTTGTAATTGCGATTAGAAATTCGATTAATTGTGCGGCCCTACTACTGTACCTTTTTAAATTAAAATACTTTAAACAAGGTGGAGTTTGGAGGAAAGGGGTTGATGTGGGTCGGTACTTTTGGTTCTATCATCCAAATGTAACAAAATGGTCATTCTGATATTTTGAAGTGCGATGGAAACAAATTGTATGAAGTAGAAAAATGCAAAGTAGAAGCATTTTCATTAGCGATCTCTGACTTTACACCCCATTGTACTTTATATCACCGAAGCAGAAGCTGACAGTGTGATTTAAAAAACATTTTTTTAAGTGATTGGCTTGAGGATTTGATCTGAAGCTTGTGAAATGTGTTTTGCGAGGAGCGTCGAGTATGTGTCTCTGCCTGCAGCCGCTGCTTTCTGAGCTGCTGTGGGTTTGGCTCTGTTCTGTCCTGGCTTGCTCCCTTTAAACCCTCCAAACACCAGCTGGTGTCGTAAGAGTCGTCCGTTAGTCCACAGATAACCTGAATGCAAACGTCTCCAGTATGTAAACAGCTCCTGCGCATGTTTGCATTTCCATCTCACATCATAAAGTGAATGATATATTAGACACAGGCCAGCAGGAAAACGAGTGACCGTTAACGTGGAAAACTGTGTGGATTTGTGTGAAAGAGGCCTGGATGTTTAGTGAATAAGAACGGAAGTGAAAAGCCTATGCAGACCCTGTGTCCTCATTTCGCCCACAGTCCCAGCGGACCTGAGCCCAGAGGAGCGCTCCGAGCTGGAGGAGATCCGGCGCAGGAAAGGAGCGCTGCTTCTGGAGATCCAGCGACTGAAAGAGGAGCTGAGACAAGCCATTATAGAGGTGGAGGGGCTGGAGAGCAGCACAGAGGGCAGGTTAGTCTCACATTTACCCGTTTTATTGATGGGAACCGGTTTGTGCTTCTGGTTGTTGCTCCAGTGTTTGCTTTATTTCGTTCTCCAATTTGCCTTCTCTAATAGACAACACTCAAATAAAAGCACACAGACGTTATCTCTCAGTTGCTGTGTATACAGTGCAGTCGTTGACATGAACTTGAACTCTACATGCTGTAGGTTTGTAGGACACTCAAAGTGAGTCCTTGTACTTCACCCCTCAAACGCGAAAACAGTATTGACCTCCTCTCTGTTTTGTTTTTTTTTGTAGTAAAACATTACAGAAGAGTCGGCATGTGGCCATGGGCAGGAAGAAATTCAACATGGATCCGAAAAAGGTAAGCCGTCCTGTTTAAAAAAAAAAAAAATTGAGCCATTGTTTACCAGCAATAATATCACAGGGTTGCATTTTAATATACAGTTATACAGTATATCCCTCTTATTTAGTTAACATTATTAACATTTACATTTTTTGCTAGGGGCATGTAAATTTATGAGCACAACTGTGTATATACCAAGCGGCAACCTCCCGCTCTCTCTCGTGATGCCAACAAAGAAGTGACTTAAACTGTAATTCATCGACTGGCCGCTAGAGGCTGGCTGCAAAAGGGAGTCAATCCCATAGACTCCCCATGTTAAAATGCCCAACTTTACAGCAGAAAAAAACATGTTTACAGCCTGGTTCAAAAAATTATTTTGGTTTATATAGCTAATTTTGCCCTTCATGACAACTGTGAGTTTCATTCAACAAATTTCATCCGTTTAAATTATATTAAGCCTTAAAGTTCTGCATAATTAAGGGCGTGGCCACTTGAGTGACAGGTGGGTTGCCGCTGCTGTCACCACCGTCGAGCTAGGTGGGCGTGGTTTCAGCAACCAGCTCCCACCTCTTTGCCCATTTTCGATTATCCGGGAGTGACGCGCGGTGACACGCTGCAAAGATGGCGACGGCCGCCTCCGCCCACTTTGAGCTTTAAAAACGCTCTTCGGAAACCTACGGGTGACATCACGGACACTACTAGGGCTGTCGCGATAACCGCATTATCGCAATACTATTGACGAGCAAACCGCAGAGGAATGCAAGAACCGCAGCAACCGCGATTTTTGCGTGTTTTATTTTTTTGTAAGGTTATGCCCTTCTCGTTTTACACTTCATGCATGTGGACTGAATATTAAACAAGTTAGTAATGATAACATAATGTGTACCATGCTGATTTGTACAGAAGCTCCGTAGATTTGCACTTAACAAGCCTAAACAGACAGTGAATGAGAGAGAGATCGACTGAGCGCGTGCGATTACTTGCGTCTGTCCTCCAGGCCGAGTCATATATATTTGTGAAAATAGGTTGTCATGTCCAAGGAAAGCGAAATCTCTGTCTAAGCATCGATGCATAACTGGTCAGCTGAGCCTTTTAAAGTGGCGCTCAAAGTTAAAATTATTTCAACAGCGTGTTTCATTACGTCTCTTTGATAGAATGAATCAGCGTTTTTGAACGTGTAGTTGAATGACAGCCACCACCTTGTGGCGCAACACTGTAACTGCACTGACTGACAGCCCGTCTAGAACGCGCGCAGGAGGAAATATCAATAGAAAGTCTCTTGTCCAGTCAGATTAGAA